>NC_134690.1:239302109-239602109 GCF_050947455.1 Rhinoderma darwinii
AGGGAAATCATCTTGATTTGTTGACAGATGAAGAGAAGTAAATGCGAGTGATTATTATAAGAGGCTATGGCTATTGGGAGAGGTATTCGAGGGATGGATTTGTGTAGTTCTCTAGTTTCAGGCTTGTAGTGAAAGGACTTGGATTCATTTTTGTGGTTAGTATCTATCAACTAGGAGACTGAATGGGCAAGGACTGCTCTAATGATTCACCATGGAGCAAGTACAACTCGTAGGCATGGAAGGATAGAATTAGTCGCCAATAGTATTGCCCTGTGCCTATTAATCCATAGTGTAATGAAAACATACAGCACGTGAACTGTCGGTCGTCAGTTTAATGTAAATATCATCAAAATGTGTTGGCACCAGATATCAAAATTAGGCACACAATGATATAGAGAAGCTGAGTTCGTCATTTAACTCTTTGGGGCAATGTTAAAAATCATGTAGTAGGTTTACCTGTATACCTATGTAAAACTACTGCTAAAACACTGTCATTTCGTGAAAAATTGTGCCAAATGACAAACTCAGCTCTGCTGTATCTTAGAAGCTCAACTATGTTACATCTAACAAATTTGAATGCTACAATCGACTTGTCCACGTTGAACTAGTAGCAGCTGATAAACCATGTTGTTCAAGGAACATAGCGTTTAATATCACATACCAATAAGGGGGCAGTCATACGTGGCGTAAAAATATGCGACTAAATACGCTACTGTAATTCTGCAGCAAATTCTGCAGCGCAATTACTTTTGCGGATTTTGTGGAGAATTTGTTGTTTGTGTTGTGTTTGTATTTGTGTTATGAATTACAGTGCGGAAATTTCACAGCGAATTAGGCCACATTCAGATGTGGCGGAATTGTTGTTGAATTCCGCTGCCACAGTACATTTCTTTCTATACATTTTTAGGAAACTTAGTTCAGACTTTGCGGAAAATAACTGTGCAGAAATTAGGCTGTGGTGCAGAATTTCCCCTCCGCAGCATGCTCATTACATTGCGGAGAAGCAGCGGAGTTTCACTGCGGATTTCAACCTTTGCAATTCAGAAACTGAAATCTGTGGCAAGTCCGCTGTGATATCTGCAACGTCTGAATTACCTGTCAGATATGCAAATGGTGCTGCAGATTCGTTGCTTAATTGCCCTGAATCTGCACCAACATTTGCAGCGGAAAAATTCTGCCATGTGTGAACGTGGCCTTATACTGTTTTATACTAAGACGAAAATAATGGAAGCTTGTAGTGTGAATATACCATGCTCAGCTCTGCTACAACTATCATACTTAGCTCTGCTATATCACATTTTCTTTATGCCCCTTGGCTTGTTGTTGCTTTGTATCAGCACACATATTGGAGTTAATGTAGACATTCTGTCAGTAACTGTTCTTATTAATGAACTTATAAATATTATGGGGCACATTCATAAAACTCTGGCACATTCATTTTTATTGTATCAGTTATGGAGGTGAAAGTTATACAAATATCTGCGCCATGTTTATAAAGCATCTCGCCGCCATTTTTAGAGTGTTTTCTTGTAAACAACTGTCTTCAGTTTGGAGTGTGGTAAAATTTTCAGCAAATTTGCTCTAAATTCATAAAGCATGTGCCCCTTTTTCTCCTGTCAGCCTCTACCAGATCAGGGAAAGGTTTCTAAAGTACTTGCATCAATTTTGCATATGTCAGTGCATTGTTATGAATCTGACGCACGTTACGTATAAATTGCGTCTTTTATGAAGACAAAAATTAGAATGACACAGAAGGTGCCCCCAATGCACTTTCTGGGACACGTGGTAAAGCATAGGGGAATAATGAAGCTGTGGTATCATCTTTTTCCTAGAGTCACTAAAATACAGGGTAGTGGGATATCGTGCAGCTTTTCTAACGGTAGCGTTTTTTAATGGCTGAATTACTGCTAATGACAGGGCAGCTCGCCTCCTATTTTGACAGTTTGCAGAAAGCCACATCCAATATCTGGAGATGTAAATCCCAGTAGTGTCAGGGAGGTGCGCTTCCTCTTCAGCTACCCTGTTACATCTGCAACAATTCAGCTCCTATGAAAAATGCACAGAAAAGTGAAGGAATGTGACACCACCTTAAGACTGTCTGGACAGTATCCCGTAAGGATACGTTCACACGTGGCACATTTGTTGCAGAAATTTCTGCGAGTGTCCCACATATCTGAATGGGATTTCTAAAAATCAATGCACATGCTGCAGAAATAACAGCATTCAGATGTATAGAATGGACATTTTTTTTACAACAAATCTGCCACGTGTGATCGTACTTTTAGGACACGTTCAGACGTGGCAGAGTTTTTCCGCTGCAAATGTTGGTGCAGATTTGGGGCAATTACGCAACGAATCTGCACCAATATTTGCATATTTGACAGGTAATTCAGACGTTGCAGAAAACACAGCGGACTTGCCACAGATTTCAGTTTTTGCATTGCAAAGGCTGAAATCCGCAGTGAAATTCCGCTTCTTCTCCGCAACAGACAGTGCATGCTGCGGAGTGAAAATTCCGCACCTCAGCCTATGGTCCGCAGCGGAGTTTTCCGCAACACCTGAACTAACTTTCCTAAAAAATGTATAGAAACAAATGTAAAAATCGTCCGCTGGAGAATTCCACTGCGGACTGTCCACACCGGAATGCCACAGCAATTCCGCCACGTCTAAGCCTGCCCTAAGAGCAGGAACACACACAGGGTAAACACTGCAGATTTTCCGCAATGGATTAATTGCGGAAAATCCGCAGAGTAATACAGCAGTAGCAGTGTGGGTGAGATTTCCACAAATCTCGTCCCCACACCGCGGTAAATATCCGCATTTTCACTGCTCTGTTTGCTGTCAGCATCTAGAAATGTTTTTTCGTTATTTGCAGCAGCTAAAAACCCCTTTAGATATTTCTTGCAGTTGAGGGTTGAGTACAATTTTGTATCGTAGGTTCCAGGCTGATATATTTTGATACATTGTAATAAACTATCATGCAGGAGAGAGATTTGTGCTGTTGATGTATTTATGTATTTACCTCACAGAGAATTGTCTAGATACTACATTTCTAGAAAACTCTCAGTTGTGAGAACTATATTGCCTCATGCACACACGGCCGGGTCCCATCTGTGATCCGTGGAAAGATAGGACATGTCCAATTGCTAAGGCTGGGTTCACACGAGCATGTTACGTCCGTAAAGGACGGACATATTTCGCCCGCAAATCCCGGACCGAACACACTGCAGGGAGCCGGGCTCCTAGCATCATAGTTATGTACGACGCTAAGAGTCCCTGCCTCGCTGCGGGACAACTGTCCCGTACTGTAATCATGTTTTCAGTAAGGGACAGTAGTTCCACGGAGAGGCAGGGACTCCTAGCATCGTACATAACTATGATACTAGGAGCCCGGCTCCCTGCAGTGTGTTCGGTACGGGACTTGCGGCCGAAATACGTCCGTCCATTATGGACGTAAAGTGCTCGTGTGAACCCAGCCTTAGGCTTTACTGAAATTTTGTATTTCAAATATTTCTAATTTGGAGACATGTATAGTTGTCTTATAACATGGCCCAGTACTGAATACCGTACTCACTTTTAGGGCATGACCACACGTGGCGGATTTCCTCCGCAACTGTCCGCATCAATGCCGCACAGAATCTGCGTTGCAGATTCTGCTGCGGATCTGCACAAAATGTAAAGTAAATTGATGCGGACTAGCTGCTGCGGACTGGGGTAAAAGTACTTCCCTTCTCCCTATCAGTGCAGGATAGAGAGAAGGGACAGCACTTTCCCTTGTGAAAGTCAAAGAAATTCATACTTACCGCCCGTTGTCTTGGTGACGCGTCCCTCCTTCGGCATCCAGCCCGATCTCCCTGGATGACGCGGCAGTCCATGTGACCGCTGCAGCCTGTTATTAGCCTGTGATTGGCTGCAGCCGTCACTTAGACTGAAACGTCATCCTGGGAGGCCGGACTGGAGACAGAAGCAGGGAGTTCTCGGTAAGTATGAACTTCATTTTTTTTTACAGATACATGTATATTGGGATCGGTAGTCACTGTCCCGGGTGCAGAAACAGTTACTGCCGATCGCTTAACTCTTTCAGCACCCTGGACAGTGACTATTTACAGACGTCTCCTAGCAACGCTCCCGTCATTACGGGAGCCCCATTGACTTCCTCAGTCTGGCTGTAGACCTAGAAATACATAGGTCCAGCCAGAATGAAGAAATGTCAAGTTAAAAAAGCAAGACGGATCCGCAGCACACATAACATGTGCATGACAGCTGCGGACTTCATTGCGGAACTTAGAATCTCCATTGAAGTCAATGGAGAAATTCCGCCATGAGTCCGCCACTGCTCCGCAACAGACAGAGCATGCTGCGGACACCAAATTCCGCTCCGCAGCCTATGCTCCGCAGCGGAATTTTACGCCTCGTCTAAACGAACACTGCTAAATTAAAGTGTAAGTCAATGGACAAACGGCTCCGCTGCGGATTAACGCTGCGGAGTGTCCGCAGCGGAATTTAAGTGAAATTCCACCACGTGTGAACCCAGCCTTAGGGCTAGTTCACACTGTTTTTTGGCACTGTTTTTGACGCGGAAACCATGTCGGAAACCGTGCCAAAAAGCGTCCAAAATCGTCTTCCATTGATTTCAGTGGGAGGCAGAGGCGTTCTTTTCCTCCAAGAGGAGAAAACACTCGAGGGGAACAAAAAGCAAAATGGTCTTTCTTCCCGCGGTTCTATCTCTGACCTCCCATTGAAATGCTGCATTTTTGCTGCGTTTTTTGCCCACGGCGCTCAATGGCCGCGAAAGAAAAGCACCACAAAAAACGCGGCAAAGAAAGTGCAAGTTGGTCAAAATCCGCCTCAAAATTCATAAAGGAATTTTTGCAAAAATCCGTGTGAACACGGCCTCAACATTCCAAAATGAAGATGACAGCTGATGAGATTAGTACATTTAATTATATAATAATACAGCTTTAAAGGCTATGTAAAGCTTTCTAGTCGTATTTATTTATTTATTTAATGTATGTGTTTAATGTTTTGAATTTTAAGGGGCAGTTTACACTGCTTCGGAATCAGCGCCAAAAAAAACTTCGAAGCCTGCCTCTCATTAATTCCAATGGGAGGCGTAGGCGTTTTTTTTTCCTGGAGCGGCATGCTGTTGAAATCAACAGGAGGCAGAGAAAGCATTTTTCGTGGCGTTTTTTGCTGGTGGCACTTAAAAGCCACGGCTGAAAAACGCCGCAAGAACCGTGGCAAGAAAGTGCAGACAGGTCAAAATCTGCCTCAAAACTCCTGAAGGAGTTTTGAGGCTGATTTTTCTGCCTGCAAGTAAAACTCTGTGTGAACAGGGCCTAAGAGACATTTATTAAAAATTGTATTTAGTTTTAGCACTGCAGCCTCTATGTATCCACTATACATAGAAGATGCATAATGGCACTGTAAGTTGAATCCGTCGGTCAGCTGAACTGACATTTCGGCTGACAGCGGCTCCTGTGTGCTTCTGACCCAGATTCTAACCCTTTTTGTTGACTTTTCTGTTCTTTGTTATCTTTTTAGTTTCCTTAGTGCAGTGCGGAATTTACTTTTCGCAGCAGTCTCAGTCTTTTTCGGAGAGGCAGCAGATTTTCACTGCAATGCAAACCAAATGCAAATCCACTGCGAAATCCGCAAGGCCGGGATGCACATATGCGGAAATTTGCAGAAGATTATTTGCGTAATTGCCGCAAATTTGTGTCAAAATCCGCATTGACATTTTTTTTGCCACATCCGAACATGCCCAAATAAAGATAAAATCTAAGTCCATTAACTTGAATGTGATCGGTATTAGGGTCCTATTCAGTGTTACAGGCACACAGGAGCTGCGGTCAGATAAGCCGTCGGGCCAGCTGACTGATGGATTTGGCTTACATCGGCATTATGCAGCTTCCATGCATAGTGGATATATAGAAGCTGCAGCGCTAAAACGAAATAATACTTTTTAATAAATGTATATTAGAAAAATGTTTAAAAACACTAAACGCATACATTTAATTAAAAATAAAATGCTACAAAGATTTGTCCAACGAAAAGAAAAAGGATTTATTATTTTGCTTTTGTAAACTAAAGAAACTTTCTAATATACTTTAGTCCCCACAAAAAAATAAACTAGCGATAGTGGAATGATTTTTAACTTACATAATGTCCATCCCTCAGATTCTTCTCTCTCCGTTGCCTCGTTCTGGGTACCTGTTATTTTCCATCCAACATGGCCGCCTCTGTCTCAGACATGCCCCCTCCTCCTTCACTGCCCACTGAAGTGGAGCAGCGTTGACATCATCAGCCCTGGTCCATTTGTGGGCAGTGAAGGAGGAGGGGGGCGTGTCTCAGACATGCAGACTATGCTCCCTGTGCAAGTCCGAGACAGAGGCGGCCATGTTGGATGGAAGACAATGGGGACCGAGAACGAGGCCAAGGAGAGAGAAGAACCAACGGGATGGACACTAGATAGGTTAAAATTCATTCTACTATTGCTAGTTTATTTTTTAGTGGGGACTGGAGGGTCGCTTTAAGCCACTACTGTGATGTTTCTAACAATTAAATATCAGGGATTTTGTATAGCTATTCAGTCCCTGACATTTTATAAAAAGTAATACTCACATTTCAGTTGGGAATAAGCAAATCTTTAAAAAAAAATCCTGTAATGCATTGATTCCCCTTGAAGTGGAGGCAAATGTAAGCAGAGAACATGAGGTTTATAAAATAGCACCAACATCGGAAACTAACTGAAGTGTTAGCAAGTGAATTTTCTATTCTAATTTGTATTACAGAGTTTTATTAGTCCCTCTTAAGAATAATTTTATAACAGAGCTAATTGCTAAGCTGCGTTCCAACTACCCATATTGGTTGGTGCTTTTTAAGGTACCTTTTGTTGGTGACCCCCATATGATGTACTGTTGTGCAGTAGACAAATAATTATACCATACAATGCATAATTATAATGCTATGACGTGGCTACAATTGCCTATACATTCCACAATACACAGCAAAAATAATATACAGTATGGTGTCTACGTAGTAGTGCCACACAATACCTAAGTAAGGACCACCATACAGTGCTCAAATAATACCAACGTATAGTGACCAAATAACCGCTCCATATATAAAGTACTCTAATAACTGCTAAACTACTGTGTTGTTCCCAAGCCCTGGACTATGTCAGGTACTCCCTACAGCAGGAACAACTGATGGACCCGCATAGGTCGCACACCCCTAGTTTGGGCTGCTGCTTAGCAACAAATGATGTGGCCCACTGGTAACCACACCAAATCTTTGTGTCACTCACTAAATAGAAGTGCATATTCATATGGGCCACCAGCAAATTTGGGCCTCCCTACCAGGGAGAGGAGGATAGTCTCCTAGACGCAGCACGTGATCATCGATTTTTTTGGGTGAGTATTTTTATTTTTTATATATGTTGTGGAGGGAAGGGTGTAAAATCTTACGGTTCACTTTTTCTTTAAATAGACATTTTTAAAAATGAATGTCCCTTTAATCTTTCATGTCACCTTTACCAGAAGTGATTCTTTATTAACATTTTTTGAAGGTGTGTTATAGCTTTTAAGCACTGGCTTACTTGTCTGTCCCTGGGTAATTATTAATATATATATATATATATATATATATATATATATATATATATATATATATTTTTTTTTTTTTTTAAAGCAATTTACTTGTAATCGGCATTATTCATAGTAAGCTTACGTAGTATATAAAGTATAAGGGCATGGATTAAGGTAAAATGTATAGATGCAGCAGGCAGAAGTTTGTCTTTTAACTCTTCTGTATTTTATAATGCTGCTTTGATCTACCTCTGAGATAATGAAAATGCAATATGTTTACTTGCAGTCCTATGTAAAACCACAAATATTAATTGCATTATAATATATTTCCTTCTAAAGTTAATGCAGAAAATATATCACAGAATGACAATAAAAATTAACATGAGCAGTATAAGGGAGCTTGTTTTTTGATAGTTTAATAACTAATAGTTTTTTTAAATTGTTTTTGTGTTATTCCACAGACCCATCTTTCCCAATGAGTCAACGAAGCTTTCCTCCATCCTTTTGGAACAGCAGCTACCAGCCATCTGCAACGCCACCAACCTTGGGCAGCAGCCTAGCCAGTCCTCTAAGCGGTCCTCATACAGAAATCCCTTTTGGAGCAGACCCTTATTCCCCTGCTTCTCTTCATAGCCATCTACACCAGGGACCACCTGAGCCCTGGCACCATGCTCACCACCATCACCATCACCACCACCCATATTCTATTGGGGGAGCTATAAACAGTCAGGCTTCCAGTTATCCACGTGCTAGCATGCATGAGGTATACAGTACACACTTTGATCCCCGCTACAGTTCTCTACTTGTCCCGGCATCCGTCAGACCTCACAGGATCACACCAGTAGGAACGGTGCCGGGTGCCACACAGTGTGACCTGAGCAAAGGAGAACCATCTGCATCTGCATGGACAAGCCCTGGTCCATATCCAGGACCAGCAGGAGACATGGGACAAAGCCTTAGCCTCAATGTTGATGCAGGTAAGTGGAGTTGGGATTCATACACCACCTCTACAAAGTATGTGCTTACAGATGTTATTTTTTTTATTTAAGGTGTCATTGTATAAACTTAAGTTGGATAAAAAGGGACATTTAAAGAAAACTCCCCCGGAGAGACAAAGCCTTGCGTCGACTTTCCGCTGTGCCCTGGAGACATAAATGGGTGCATAATGAAAACTTACCACCAATGCTTGTAAGTGGCTACTCTGGTCTCCTCAGGAGCCTGGAGATCCAGTGTAGTTACCTGCTAGCATTTGTTCACGTGCTTGAAAACATTATTCATTCGAGAGTCTAGAGTTCCTAAATATTCTTCTGACACCCGATTGGTGACAATGCTAGATCTCCAATGATCCATCTGTGTCACCTGCCTGGTAGAAGCAGAACTTATACAGGTCCTTGAAGGAATTATTTACTAGGGAGTCTGAAGGGCTCTCTAGTTAATCATTTTAATGGGTAGTAATAAACATCTAGGCATGCTGCATCATTAGGTTTCATTAGGCCAGGATCACACACAGAGTTTTGATGCCATTTTGGAGCAGTTTATGGCTCCGTTTTTTTAGCCAAACACAGGAGTCGATACAAAAGAAAGGAGATGCATCAGCCTTTTCTTAATACCTTTCCTCCTTTTGGATCCACTTCTGGATTTGGGTAAAATAAACTGAACCAAAAACTGCATGAACACTGTGTGTGTGTGATCCTGGTCTTACAGGACTTCCATGCAGTTGTATATAAGGATTTGCAATTAATATATAACATACACAGACGCACGCACACGCACGCACGCACACACACATACACACGTAATTATTTGAAATAGTGCAGTGTTACAGATAGAGATGTATCTCCTTGCTCTGTCTACATAGAATTTGAAACAAATTACGGTGTTGAAGTTGAGAAAACTCATTGTAACAAGCCGAGCAGCCAAATGTTGTAGTACTACAAAACAACACGATCAGCAGTCCCTACATACCTACAGTTTATTTCCTCTATTGCCATCTATTCATTTATGTTTTCCATTTTTATTTCTAAACCGTACATAGTTGAACAGTAAGTTTTTTTATTTATCTTAAAGAGATATAGATTTTTTTTCTGCCATCCCAGAATTAGTGCCATCTCTAACAATTTCTTATTCCTGAAAACAGTTGTCAAAATAAAAAATAAATCAAAAGAACAAACACAGAATTAAAATATTTTATGGACAATAACATAGAAATCGAATTAATCTAAGTATGTTTACAGAGTGGGGAAGTTTCCTAGAGTACTCAGAAGAACCCCTCATATAACATAGTGGAAATAAATAGTGATTGTCCTACAAATCATAGACTTGTAGAGAACAGCGTGCTGCGTGGATCAAAACTTGAACTGCAAAAAGCATCAGAGAACAAAGACTTCTTATTGGCACTCATCTCATCTATCTAGCGATGGTTAGCGGACTTCTCACTTTCAGTTCTTCTGAATTGTTTTTCAGTGTTTGCACTGCCGCTTGTTAACCATTCATGCCATCCATGCACTACATTCCTGCCCCGTATATTTGTCTCAGTTGTCTTTGTTTGGAGTTCTCCTTCCTGGACTGTGAAAGATATTGTTTCAGGTTATTTGAGTCAGGATTTGGATAATTGATCAGTCCAGACTTGTGATTTGCTTTCAACCAGTAGTCCCTATACAGACTCCTATTGGCAGCCTTGTTTACAGAAAACATGAATGGTGTCGACTCTTCTTGATCATAGTAGAATAATATACTTCTAGGGATCCTTTTATGATCTATTATAACATGATTCCTGCACATTAGTATATATTTAGCATTTCTAAAATTCATAAATAATTTTTGAAAAGTCAAAAGAGCAAAATGTGCAAATGATTGAGTCTGCCAAGAAGTATAAAAGCACATGTGTTTTTCTGCCACCTCAACACAACAACTTAATAGAGGAAAATATTTGTTGTGCGGTAAAACGTTCATGAATATAGACTATGTGAATTCCAATTTACAGCCTGAAGTCTGAGAAATACCATTCTGCAACAACCTGGCTTCCTTGAGTGTATGGGCAATGGGGAAGTTTTAAGGACTCTCATCCATGCAGAACACTATTATGATTTTTTTTTCCCTAACCTATTTTCTCTGAAAAACGTCCATTACAATTTTTTTCTGCAGAATTTTAAAAACCTTAAAGTGGTTCTATATCTTTATATCTAGTTTTATATACTTACATAGCATCTTACACTTATCAACATATCAGTCTATATTCACTTGTGTATGCCAACAAACATTGCCACCTGAGAGGTTATGGTTCCAATACCTTCACTCCAGAACTGAATTTAGACTATATGGTAAAGTTAGTGCACTTTCTTTCATTTCAGCTATATTTACAGTTTCTAGATCTATAGAACCCCTATAAAGTTACACATTATTACCTCATTGCACCTATTTCTTTCAACAGTGGCCACCCATTCTATTATTTTACCCTGTCCTTAAGTATCTTGTACCTTTTACTCTTTCCACCCTTTTCAACCACCTCTCTCTTCCTCACTCTCCTTCTCTGCCTCCTCCATTCCCAGGTTTACAGCCTCAGGATAAAAGCAAGGATCTGTACTGGTTTTAAAACCTGTTGCCCCTAGATCCTCTCCACCTTGTAGAATTGGTGGCATTCTGAGCTGACATGGAGTTGCTTTGGTTTGGTGGTAACAGCTTGTGATCTTGGTTTACAGCTCGACGTTACACCTTCTGTGGAGGACCTCTCCTGAGCTGATCTTCTCAAAGACTCTCAGCTTCTCAAAGACTCAATCACTTAATCCAAGGGCCAGAACGCATGTGTTCCTGCACTAAGACTGCAACCAGAGGATGGGAACGGGACTCGACAGGCCATGCAGGAGACATTCTTAATTCCTCCTTGCTCAAAGACTCATATTTTTATTTAAAATGTGATCAGCAAATGAATTGGTGCCACCAAAAATATATATAGAGATACAATTATATATTAATATAATTAACTTGCTTTCTTATGAGGAAAAAGGACTATTTTTTGTTGTGAATATTTTTTATGCCTTTGTGAAAATGTACTTTCCAAACCAAGCTGCCTGAAGAACAAATATCCAATGTGTTTGTGATATTCTTTTTGTGGTCATGCAGACAAAGCACACACAGCGCACATGCAGACTATGGACATAAATGAAAGGACTAGAGGTCGATGGACTAAAAGCCCATATGTGGACATTCAATCCAGTCTGTTGTGAGTGGCAAGAATCTATCCATGGCCACCTGCCCAAAGCTTATAGAAATGCAGCTGTTAGATGGACAACTGTTTCAACTCCAGAAATATGACAAGCAAGGTGGCACTTCTCAGGGTTTAGCCCAACAATCGCATTTGATTTTTTTTTTTTTTTTACAAGAGAATTTTATGATGAAAGAAGAATCGGTTTTCAAAACTGACAGCCTGTACATGGACGGAACAACTGCAGCAGAATGAAAGGCGATACTCTGCAGTGTGGCCAATGCATCTCTGTGTGTGTGTGTGTGTATATGTTGCTGTCATCTTGTCACTTTAATTTGTTTGGGAAACTGTGAGATATGTATTTAATTGTAGGGTTTCTGCATTAAAATATCTTCATGTCCTTAGATGCGTTGATTATTGATCAGAACAAATTGGACTATTATTATTATTATTATCATAGAGGGGAACATACACATCTAATAACAGGTATCTACTAGGCACAATGCACGTTCTAATTATATTTTTGCAATTTTTTTTTTGGAGCAATCATGGCTGCATAAGAAGTTCAGTCTTTTATAGAACTTGCTATTACAGCCCATTCTTTCTATACTTATTTTAAAACTCCTGGCACGATACACAGTTGTCAGGATGGATAAATGTTGTTATTTCACTCAGGTATCTGCTTGGGTGAGATTTCTGTGTCTAGAAACATTTCAAGGGAGCAACAGCGTGGTGATTTATTGCATTGATACCCGATATCTTGCCCGCTTTGCCCAGGTTCATCTGGCAATACCACAGCGTAATGTCTAATAATACATGAAGGAGGAATTTAATTAACATTCTGCTTAATTTATATGTGACACTATGTGGACACTTCTCAGTATGTCTACTCTTATCATCTGGTAAGACTGTTATGTTCTACAAATGTATGTTATTTTATACTCAATAACACTACACGTAATTGACTTAAAGTTTCATTTCAACAAATTTGAAAGTTAAAACATTTTTAGGAGATTGTCTCAGCCATGGGGTATATGTTCCAAAATTTCTCTTAATGTATGAGACACATGTACATTTCCCACAACTTTCTGTAATGTAAAACATAGGAAATACATATTGTATATGAATATGTAAAAATAATACTCTATAATAATAATAATAATAATAATAATATAATAACAGTAGCCCTTCTCTAAAATTGTATGCACAGTCGTATTACAGCTCCATACTAGGGCGACCAGATAGGTGCATAATCTTTCTACTGTACCTCTGTATTTCTCCGATTTCATACGTAGGCGTACGGGGGAAATTGTGGCATCCTCCATTAGACTCTGTATGTACTAAGGTAATCTCCCCTACGAGACTGCACGGGAGCTGTACAGCTTCATACTAAAGGAGCCATACAGTCTCTGTTCACTACCATACAGGCTCTGTGCTAGTGTACATAAGCTCTAAATCTCTGTTCACATTAGCACTAGTCTCCATTCTTTAGGGTTTCAATGGCTTTTTTACTGAAACAATAGTGTATTCTGCAGTGATATTCCTGCCATAAAAAAAACAAAAACGTCCCGATGGAAACCTGGGATGTGTCAGTGGGATCTGTCAGGATTCATAAAGATCGTTTTAAAATGGTCAAAGCTGCCATTGCACTGTTTATATTGGAAGCCAATAGGCCAATGTGAACAGGACCTCAAAGCGATGGTATTTCATTGGATATGGTGCACAGAACTGAAGCAGTTTTAAAAATTTCCATACAACATTAAACTCCAACGAGAATTTTTATACATGACGGCCTATATTTTTTGGAAATGGAGAATAGTTGTTAATGTTTAATATTATGCAGTTTAATTATCATATTTTTTTAATTATTATTATATTTATTATTATAGTGTGATTAGGTAGTATTAAACCATGTCATGATGCTTATCACACATAACACAAATGATTGGGGATCAGACAAGTTAGTGATACTAGGTCATAAATAGATTTTAACATGCTCTGGTGAAATTATGGAATTAGTGGGTTGATAGCTCTAATAGCTAATTGTAATATTTCTCAAGTATACAATTTTAATACATTAATAAACAATACAGTGACAGTGGCTCTGAATAGACCAGAGTATAACATTTTACTGCAGAATCATAACTATATGGGAGGCTCATATACAATTAGGATCAGTATCAGATACTCCCTGCAGAACGATCCCTCAGAAGGTGTAAGTACATCACTTCTAAAGCTAAGAAATGTATCAGTGTCCCTTTTGCCAAGGTACGATCATTACTGGGCTTAGTCCTCTAAGAAAACACCTAGTCACATTCACACTTACATGGGTAAAAATAAACTGCTCCAAATAGGGCCATTGGGCACACGTATGGTTTAACGCATTGGACTTCAGAAGCTGATCCTATTTGTGTGAGTTCATGAGATCTATCGTCAAGACTACACAAGATCTTTCAACAAGGCGCTCATAATATTGACATCACTTCGGGATCTTATTACACAGTTGGGAACCCTGTATGAGCCCAAAGGCTTAGTGTGAAATGACGTCATAAAAGGGTATGGGCTTTGTTCTATGACGGTAGGTTCATAATAATGGTAAGAACACCTAAATCTAAAGGGTTGCCTGAGATGAGAAAAACAGGGTTTTTTGGTTTTTTTCCAGAAACATTGACACTGGGTTTGTCGATGGGTTGTGTCTAGTATTGCACATTGAAGTAAAATTGATGTGTTGGACATAGCTCATTGACTCTAATGAGTATAAAGCGTAATCTTAAAAGGATTGACAGTCAAGAAAAATTCCAATGACATCAATATTTGTGCATTTGTTCTCTTCAAGGAGCAGATGAAAAGGTGACCTCGAGCTGTATAGATGGCTGGACATGTGTAGTATGCTCCTTGAATGAACAGGTGCAGGGTTAGATTTAACATCATACTCTCCATTCAGTACAGAGCTTAATCCTCAATACTTATACAAAGGGAAAAGTTAACCAGTTACAATCCTGCAACTACAAGGAGTGAAGATATAAGCAGGTAAGTGCAGAAAAATAAATAAAGTGTCTTCTATAACACATTGTGGGATCCTGCGTCTATATACTATTTCCATAAATGAAAGCTAGGAATTTATGATAGTCAACACAAAACAACGTCTCGCATTGGTAAACCATCTACTTCTACAAGAATCATCCAAAACACCATGTAATCATCTGCCTGCGCCGTTTTGAGGCACATATGCCACTAGCAACTTTCTTTTCTAGAAGAACCCTTCATGCCCCAATCTTGACAACAGCCTTGATAAAATAAGCTGTGTGTGACAAGTTTACCTACACCAAACGTTGGTGAGACCTCTAATTTCTCAAACTTCTTATGCTTTATGTGTATAGACAACTTTTATGTCACCAGGGACAAATTAAAGTTGGTGGAGATCCCTGAGAAAAAAGTTTGGTGAGGCCCCAATCCCACTATTGGAATCAGGACCACCTGATAGGATTGCCTGACAGGATTATCAAACAGCCATTGGAGGATCCCCGTTTTCCTCAGAGGTGGTTTCCCAAATATCAGTAGTGTATACACTATCTATGTAAATCGTTACAGCTAGGGGTATAACAAGAAAAAGATAAAGGCCAAATCCTATAACAGTATGTTATGCCTTCAATAGCAGATGTCCAAAGGGGCCTGGCAAATACAAATTAAGTAATCGACGACGGCTCTAGACAAAATTGACAGGATCTACCTACAGCAATGTGTATAGACTGATTTAACACTGGACAACCCCTTTTCATATGCTCTGGAGGACTCAAATAAATGTTAAGAAACGATGAGGGAACATGTGCTGAGTCCTCCAGAGCAGGAGTAAAATAAAATTATAGACCAAAATAAAAGCATTACTATTTCTAGTGGACATTAATAAGCCTTTCTGGCCAACTGGAACATGAGTGCTTACACAAAGTGACAAAATAAGCAAAGAAAACAGTAGAATGGAATTTGTGGTAATTCCACACCACGTCGGTGATTTACTGCAGTTCATCTATAGACTACATCCATGTCACTAGAATATCTTCTGCTGCTGCATAGCGGCACTGAATACTTACTTGTGTTTTAGAGGGTGAGTTGCACCCAACTTTGTGATTAAGAGAGGACAGTAATGAGACACCCTGGAAATTGTCCATCCTAACATGACTCCTGTCGCCATATTATTCAGTACCTTTAAATTATCCAAAGCTTGCAGGGAAATAAATCTTGAGCGTTGTCTCAAGTTTCTTCTTCGGTCAGAAGCCCACTAGGATCTATCACTTGAGCTTTGAAGTTCTATTTAGATCTATGCCAAGCATCGGCTGAGCTTAAGCCTGGATCTCGGAAAGGTTAGACATAATCAGTGTTTTTGGACCCTGTGTCCTATTCACTGAGGTTGTGCAGTGAGAAGAATAAACAGCAGTGTGATGTCCATTCTCATCTGAAAATTCAGCACAGTAGGTGGCTAGATGAAGTCATGGGTTTGTAGCAGAAGAAATGTAATAGTTAACTTTCAGATTTTAAAGGATCTAATGTAGCAGCAGACTACAATTGTGCAAGGATATTATTGAATCGTTTTCAGTTATTGCTCTCTTTGTATTTCAAACACACCTAGATTCCACTTTCTATGGTAAAATAATAGGGCATCTGTTCTGTTATCTGTTTTGAACAGATATAAAATATCACGTGGCTATAGCCCATTACCGGATAGTGCATATGATATATAATTTATAGAGTTTAGAAAGTCAGGCATAACCAATGTCCATCATCATAAATGAGGATGTTAGACAAAGAGTTAATCATATTAATTTAAATTAAATGAATACTAGAACAAACAATATTTGACTTGGGTAACAAATACAACATGCCATGTAACATGATTGCGGTCATTTTCCTGTGCATCGCCCGCTTCTAGTCCTGATGATGTCTTCCTGATTCCACCCGTCCATTAAATGACATAACTTCTGGTCTCGGTGACCACTGAGTTTTGTCATTGTAACAATAATTCAAATAGGGCCCAAAGAGAGAACAGGGCCGGGAGACTTACCTATGAAGCCAGAAGTTAGGAAGATGGTTTGCAGTCCTGGCGTCGGTTGGGAGGACTCGTGCTTCCAGAAGGATATGGTATGCAGATAACTAGGAAAAAAAAAGGTAGTAACGCGCATAGGGCAAGGGGTTTTATTAAATTGGTTACAGGGGAGTTTTTCTAGGTGAATTAGGCTGTAATATAGGAAACAAAACATAATTTTTTGGGATCAGTCAAATGTATCTGTTAAGTATACAGTTGTTCAATGTTGCAGGCTTTACTTTGAAATAATTTCAAGAAAAAGTATCCAGATATTAACCAATGAAGTGCACGCAAAATGGAAACGTTTCTTATAAGTGTGGCCCATAGAAATCTGTGGGTACAGTATATGTTTGCATATATTTTTTTACCCGCCAAAATTGGTGTTTTTGTATATATGTCCCCTTGGTTTTATCTGTTTTGTCTGTGCATCAGGAGCTTTTCGTTCCAGTTAGGGAGTTAGGGACTCGCAAGTCTGGGGATCCTTGTCGTGGATTGCGAGCTTGCGTCCTTTTGGCCAAAATGATCACTAATACCCCAGGTATTTTTCATTATTACTTATATTTGCTTCTTTTGGACACAGCCGGGTCTTTGATGCTGGGAGAGCATGGTGTGTTGTTGTTTGGCTTAGCAAGCAGGGTAGCCCGCTCTATGAACTATCAAGGCGTCACAAATAGGCTTCTACCTGGCTAGTCACGTTGTGCCTCATGACTTACAAACTATCCCTCCATGTTTCACACACTTGCACCCCATTATCCATTTATTTGTATTGAGGCACTTTACTCATTACTGCCCCCTATATTTCACTTATATTATTACACTTGCACATACACTATTCATTTATTATTTCTTACTACACATCCCAGGCACCACACACCACTCCCCTCAAGACTAGTGGGAGTGGCTATTATTATTTAAAGCACCTGCTCACCCTTTCATCAGCGTTTCTGACCTGGCTGTGTCCATTTGTAAGTATGGCCTTTTTTGGTGTTTTTGTATATACATTCGCAACATGTTGCAGACTTTCACCTTAGGGTATGTTCACACGCTTAACAAAAAACAGGGAAAACAGCTCCTGATTTTCAGAAGTTTTTTGAGCAGCTCACGTTTTTCGCTGCGTTTTCGCTGCGTTTTTTACGACTGTTTTTGGAGCTGTTTTCAATGGAGTCTATGAAAAACGGCACCAAAAACGTCCAAAGAAGTGTCTTGCACCTCTTTTGACGAGCCGTCATTTTATGCACTGTATTTTTACAGCGATTCGTAAAATAAAGGCTCGTGGGAACAGAACATCGTAAAACCCATTGCAGGCAATGGGCAGATGTTTGTAGGCGTATTAGGGGCGTTTTTTCAGGCGTAATTCGAGGCGTAAAACGCCCGAATTACGTCTGAAAACAGTACATGTGAACATACCCTAAGGCTGGGTTCACACGAGCATGTTACGTCCGTAAAGGATGGAACGTATTGCGGCCGCAAGTCCCGGACCGAACACACTGCAGGGAGCCGTTCTCCTAGAATCATAGTTATGTACGATGCTAGGAGTCCCTGCCTCGCTGCCGGACAACTGTCTCGTACTGTAATCATGTTTTCAGTACGGGACAGTAGTTCCAAGGAGAGGCAGGGACTCCTAGCATCGTACATAACTATGATGCTAGGAGCCCGGCTCCCCGCAGTGTGTTCGGTCCGGGACTTGCGGCCGCAATACGTTCCATCCTTTACGGACGTAACATGCTCGTGTGAATCCAGCCTAAGAGTTCAACCTTTGCAATGCAAATCTGTGGCAAAATCCCCAACGTTAAAATTTGCCCTGTCTGGACCGACCACAGAAAACACTCATTAGGCTGTGCTGACATCTGCTGTGGAGGCTCCATTAGGGGCTTCTGTAGCAGATTCAGTTGCTTTTTTTGTGGGGTAAAATACAGCAAAACATACGGCGCTATTTTGTCCAGCAAAACAACTGACAGCATGACAGAAACTAAACAGAACCCATTAAAGTCAAGTGCCATGGGTATTCATCATTCGACGGATCTAGCCGTTCCGGTTTTTCGTTGCCCTGCGCCTATGACGATGCAAAAGAACGGAAAACCCGAACGCAGATGTGAACAAAGCCTAATAGTAACAACTAACTTACTCATAATGTCAATGTGTTTATTATTATTTATTCATTTTTCTAGCTTGTTATTTAGAATGTCAAGTACAGGTTGGCCATTTAAAGGCTAAATCTGGGTCATAATTTAGAAAGACGAGTTCATAGATCATTTGTAATTTTGACCTTTTGGTGAGCGCATGATGTAAACAGCTTGTTGTCCGAAACAATCCCAATTAATGAAAGGTTAACTTGTCTTTATTTGGAGGATGTGTCTGCCCTCTTCTTTTCTTCTTTCTGTTAGGAAACCCGTTGTTTTTGCCTTTTATTCTCGAAGTATGTCTAATATGAAATCCTTGGTTCTATTATCCGAAAAGAAGGAGGACTATAAATACAATCGGTACTACCAGCTGCCCTGTTCATCATTAGCAACCTCTTGTCAAACCCATTCATCAAGAACTTTTTTTTTTCCTTAATCCTTTCTGTTGCCCAGGAACAGAGCATTCAAGTATTACATTAGAGCCATCTTCTTGCCACAGATAACAATTCCCATGCAAAGAGCCTCATACACTGAGGGTAATGTAGATTGTAGATTGCACATCATCAAATCTATCTATCTATCTATCTATCTATCTATCTATCTATCTATCTATCTATCTATCTATCTATCTATCTATCTATCTATCTATCATAAACTTGGTTCTAGGAATATGAAATTATAAATCACGGTCTTAGTTATGTAGCTAAATAAACTCTCACTGTATTTTAATTGTTGCTTAGGATTTTCTACCTTGAAAAAAACCTGCTGCAATTATTTTACTGCCAAATAATAATAGTTTCTGGGAATCATTCAGCTTTATGCCTTTTAGATTGTAAACTCTATACTAAACCAGACATCAGCCAAGCAAATTAGAATAAGGTATGATGAGTTATGAGGACAGCTTGTCAATTATAAAATGTATTTATCCTAGAGGATATGATTTATTTATATAAATATGATAAAGCGATAAGTTATTTTTTTTGTGGACCCCACAGAGAACATGTGGTCACTGCTAAGAAGTGTAATTTCACCTCAAAATTCAAAAGCATTCCTTCGCTGCCTGAGCTGTAATGTTATGGAGCATGCTCCCGCGGATTCGGAGGTCGCTAAAAGTATGAATATGTTTGAAAAATGGTTAGTGTCCTTTTACGCTGTAAAAATTAGTGCCGATCAACGAGACAGCTCGTTGATCGGCGCTCGTTTGCTCCTTTCACAAGGAGTTATGATCAGTAATGTAAGGGGACTAGCGATTGTTACTACGATCTCTCTTCCCCATGCATTTCCATCATATCAGCAGCACATCTCCCTGTGTAAACAACGACAACGATACTATTTTCTGCTGCAGAAACAATACGATCAGCTGATGAATGAGCGTTTGCTCGTTCATCGGCTGATTGTATGTACACATCATATGAACTCTCGTTTGCCCGATCATTGGCCTGCATAAAGGGGCCTTTAGACTTCTTGTAAAACATAGGATACAAGGTTACTGGCAGTAATGTAGAATGTTGAACTGGGGATCTGTTTGATTGCCAGCAAGGATCAGGAAAGAATTTGTCCACGCAATGGCAAATTGACTTGGGCTGGGTGGTAATCGGGGGATTGTAACTATAAAAGACTGAGCTCGATGGACTTCAACTGACTAACTATGTAACACCACACTTTTTTTTGGAAAACAATTTCTAGGTTTTAAATTATATATCTACTTATTTTTTATGTTCAGTTATATATGTCATCCATTATTAAGTAAGCATTTATAAACCTACAAATACTGCTCCTTGTATGACCCACGCATGCAGAAAGGGTATGAAAAATACCTAATATGTAGCAGACCCCAATCAAAGTAGATTATACAATCCAATGTAGGAAAGGTAAAATTGATTGACATATAAAACAATGGGGAAAAAAAATTACTTACCAGATCAAAATTCTTAAAAAAGATTCCCATTAAATTCCGCCAGCTGTTCCACTTAACTGCTTGTCCTTGCAACACCAGGCGCTAGCAAATCTGCTGCACCATGCGGCAAAGCAACTTTCTTGGTTCAGTTCTAAAAATAGATATTCTTCTATAGTTTTTATATTTATTAAAAGAGGCTCTGTCACCACATTATAAGTGCCTATCTTCTACATAATGTGATCGGCGCTGTAATGTAGATAACAACACTGTTTTTTATTTTGAAAAACGATAATTTTTGAGCAAGTTATGAGCAATTTTAGATTTATGCTAATTACTTTCTTAATGCCCAACTGCGCGTTTTTTAACTTTTGACCAAGTGAGCATTGTAAAGAGGAGTGTATGACACTGACCAATTAGAGACCAGAGATCACGCTATGAATGACAGCAGTAGCGTGATCTTGCAAGATCACGCTGTGCAGCAATTAAGTCTCACACAAACTTTACCGAAGTGTCGGGATTGTAAATAGACATCGCGTCTTGGCTGGAGGTGATGTCTATTCACTGTCAAGACGCTTCAGTAAAGTTAATGTGGGTGTATGTGACAGCACACGCTGTGCTGAGTACAAATGGAATGAATGGAAAGATGTGTATGATGCTGATTGGTCACTGATTGGTCAGCGTCATACACTCCTCTGTACAACGCCCACTTGGTCTAAAGTAAAAACACGCCCAGTTGTCCATTAAGAAAGTAATAATCTAAAATTGTGCAGAACTTGCTCAAAATTTATCGTTTTTCAAAATAAAAAATACTGTTGTTATTTACATTACAGTGCCGATCATATTATGTAGGATAGGGCACTTATAATGTGGTGACAGAGCCTCTTTGAGGTTTGCATTATGTCATATTGCCTTGGAATTGCTTTTTGGTTAAAGAAGGAAAATCATAAAATCTTAAACAGATAGTATTGGTATATAACCAGTATTGGCTTATAACTCCAGGTTACTGATCTATGTTGGAGGTTTGAGAGGGAAATGGGGGCTTTGTTACATGTTTTGTGGGGTTGGGAACTTATGAATGGTGGAACTGGTGGGAATGGGGTATGACAGACATGGAGCAAATATTGAGACAGCAAGGAATGTTGGGAGATTTCACCTCTGAAACCTGGAGAAATGTGAAATTAAATGTGTAGCTTAAGTCAGGTGCCCAGCTGTCAGAGAATGACACCTGTTTTTACCATTCCTGCCTATTTGTTTGTTATTTTCCAAGTGCCACTTTGATCATACCTGTCATGTGACAAAAAAATAAAATACATTTTGTTTTATAACTTTATGTGGAAAAAAAAATTAAGTGTCTTGTCTTAAAAGAGGTTTTCACACTTATAAAGTAATGGCTTAGTGCTAGGATAATGTGTTTAAATGTGTTTAAAATTGGACTTAAATTCACTGACTCTCTTGTGGATATTATAAACTAAAATCTCACTTTTATTACATATATATTAAAATTACAAATAACACAAAAGCTTCCTTCCTATATTCCACCTAAAATAATTGGTATATTGTGGAGGAATCATTGCTATAGAAGATCAGACCCGTGAAATACAACTCTGTCTGAACTTACAGCTGTATGACCTAGCAACCTACTTAGGGCATGGCCAGACGTGGCGTATTTCGGCAGACACAGTCCGCATCAATGCTGCACGTAATCTGCGTTGCAGATTCCATTGGGCCTTTGCCTAAAATGTGCAGTAATTTGCTGCGGATTAGCCGTTGCGTATTCAGGTGAAGAGTACTTCCTGCTGTCTTTTAAAACATTTAATCTCAGTCTGGCTATAGACCTCGAAACACATAGGTCTAGCCAGAATGAAGAAATATCCTGTTTGTAAAACCAATCCGCAAAGCAACACGCATAACATCTGTGGATTTCATTGCAGAATTTTGAATCTCCATTGAAGTCAATGGAGAAATTCCGCAATAAGTCCGCAACAAGTCCGCTACACGTCCGCAACAGCCAGTGTATGCTGCGGACACCAAATTCCGCACCGCAGCCTATGGTCCGCAGCGGAGTTTTCCGCCACGTGTGCACGAACCTAACTAAAAAGGTGTGGAAACCAATGGAGAAAATGTCCGCTGTGGATTTCCGCAGCGGGCTGGCCGCAGCGGAATTCCAGAGAAATTCCGCCACGTCTGGCCATGCCCTTACTGCCCCACATTTGGCATAGTACTCAGAATATACATGAGCGTATTCATATGTGTCTCAACGCGTTTTGTCTGCAGTATGACAATTTGTCAGGAGACAATTTATTCTTTATCTATTAGATGTTCAAGATATTATTAGACAATACCAATCAGTACGAGCGCCGGGGTTATGATATCAAACTCTAGTGGCCACGATGAGAGCCTCACTCGGTGGCGAGGATGCCGAGCTTATAAGGTCTTAACCCAGCCCTCTAGAGTGATGCTCACCAGGACTTCCTCCCACCTCTCCCTCAGAGCCAATGGGATTTCATGCTCGGCGCGCGCCGCCATCGCCTCGCGAGAAACTTTGCTGTTGCCCCGGTAACCATCTCGGACATAAGCCTGGATAGAGAATTAGTAATAAAGCATATTGTTTGTTCCTGCTACATACTATTTTTCAAAATTGGGATATACTCAGCAGGAGCCATTGAATAAAATAAAACAAGGGAGAAGGGGAAGGAATAGACCAGTCCATACCCATATACAGAGATTGCAATGTGCTCTCAAAAAAGCGAATATTTATCTTGTGAACGTATATACTGAGGAGTGTTTACTCCAGTCCAGTACAGCACTCCTAACAAAGACATTATATTGCACCATATTGTATACTAGTCTACACTCAACATACTACAATCCTACTGATAGATATTTTATGGAAAGTAACAATATAGTCTATGCAGATGCATATGGATCTCAACCAAAATACCCCACTGTCCTATGTGGCCTCTGCTGTAGATACATATATTCTCATAATCTCCTGATTAATGGAAAAATAATCTTATACCCACTAAAAAGTGTGAAAAGATTGAATAAATGGCACAAAGGATATCGAATCATTCAGACCTCCAGGTTTGGTCTATTTTAGTCTAAATATTCACTGGGATTCTTTACGTAATAGTATATTATCAAAATCTCCCCTTCTGATATTGGTACGTACTACCTCTACCCCTTGAAATCTTTAACATTTTGGATCACCTCCATGTTGTTGTAAAACATGTTTGGCAATAGGAGTGCCCTCCTCCCTTAAAACATGTCCCACATGTTCCAAGATTCGTCTTCGAAACTGGCGTATGGTCTTACCTACGTAGTTGAGAGGACAGGGACAACTAGCCATGTATACAATTCCATAGGTTCTACAATTAATAAAGTCTCTGTTAACATATGACGTCCCTATGGTTGCACTACTAAAGTTCTTGCTAGGATGAATAAACTCACAGGCTTTGCATCCGTCAAATCTAAAAGAGCCACAAATGTTACTCAGCCATGTCTTTCATGTAGTAGATGTTGAAAGATGGCTTTTAACTAACCTGTCTCTTAAATTCCGTCCCCGACGATAAGTGACAGAAGGATATATCATAACTTTGACGTCTGGGTCTAGGCCGAGGATACCCTAGTTGGTTCTCAAGATTTCAAAAACATTACCAGATTGGTTATTATAAGTACTAATAAGCCGCAGTATTCCCTCCCTCCCCATCCTTCTTTGTTTTAGGTACCAGAAGATAGGCTCTGTCTGAGGCCATTGCATTATGATAAGCTGATTCTAGAACATTTTTTGGATACCCTCTTCTCTTGAATCTAAGGTCCAACTCTTTTGATTTATGTTTGAATTCAGATAGTGAAGAACAACTTCGTCGCAACCTCAAAAATTGTCCCTTCGGGATACCTCTTTTTAATGGGACCGGATGATGACTGGCCCACCCCAGCAAGCTATTCATAGGTGTAAATTTCCTGAACACAGTAGTGCTCAAACCTCCTTGAGAGTCTATGCTAATAGACAGATCCAAAAATGAAATACAGTGATCCACAATCTCTGAGGTGAATCTTAAGCCTAAATCATTGATGTTTAAGCATGAGACAAATTTGCTGAAAGGATTCCATTGTGCCAGTCCATGGTATAAGCACATCATCAATGTACCTCAACCAGAGGTCGATGTGTGACGTCCATTTTTCCATTAGTTCCACAAATATTACTCTTTCCTGGGCTGGTGGGAGGATAGAGTACGCCTCATTTTCAAATAACGGTGCGCAAAAAGACGCCCCGTAAAAAGAAGTTCATGTCACTTTTTGAGCTGTTTTTGGAGCCGTTTTTCCTTGACTCAAGAGAAAAACAGCCATAAAAGATGCAGCGAAAAATGCTAGTTTGATTAAAAAAACGGCTAAAAATCAGGAGCTGTTTTCCCTTGAAAACAGCTCCGTAATTTCAGCCGTATTTTGTTACGTGTGTGAACATACCCTAACAGTCACATTAAATTTGGAAAAAAACATCCCCAAAATGTCACTTCTTTTCTGTAGACATTTGTGTCTTATGTAAACATAATTGCCACTGGATTTGGGTCCCTTTAACGCATATTAATCATCTATTGATGTTGCCGATTTCTCCTACCACCCTCCTGCATTTAGCGTCAAACTAAATAATTTTTTCATCAATGTGCCCGTGTGAGATCTGTTTTTTTGCAGGATGAGCTGTAGATCTTAGAGATGTTCTAATGGCTTAGCCAGGCATTTCAACTACAGACAGTACTTTAGTAACTACTGCAGTCAAACCATTTGCACACAATTTTTAAAAACTGAAAAACCCCTTCAAGAAAATTTAGCCTATTTATACAAACCCCTTTGTAAATGTGTTTGTTTCCAAATAGGACAAGTTTTTTCTTTCTAATAGTGTACGAATTACAGAAATTCATTTAAAACTATTCTTTTTTATTTTTTTTCACTTTTGGGTTAAGTTGTCTTTTAAAGGAACACTCCAAGCATAACTGATACGCTGTTTGATGCCTAATGTAGGGCCTGAGGGGGCAGTGCCTTATGCAGGGATACTCTCTTTGGTCATACTCCAGCTATTTTGGCCCTGTACTAGGATAACACAATGCCTATGTTTTTGCCAAACTATTTAATTATTTCCCATTTCTTATAATCAATCATATTGGTTCCCGCTGCTATAAAAACAGAGATGCAATGGGATTTAATCCAGACCAATGGAAATACTAAGTAAACAGTAAGGATGTTCAGGACGTTCAAATTTATTATCTGAATGTTATTTTGCGCAGTGCATGCGCCAAATAAAGTCTTACTATTTCCCATTATGCGTCCTTCTGCATTTTTATACTACAATAAGAGGGATCTTTGCTTTTGTATATAAATTGTTCATTGGTAACATCGCTAATACAATGTAACACAGCCAACAAAATATGTAAGCTAAACTGCTGAAGGACTTAATCTTTAACAAATTAGAATATAAAGATTGCACCGCTGAGACGAGGTGTCGAAGGAGAGCGACTGTGGTGACATTAGCATTCTTGCAGTTGCTGTTTGTGTGTAATTGAATCTGGGTATTTGCTCAAGCAGTGCAGTTAGACAAACAATCTTCCTTCATTACCATTTCCTTCATTCCCCACCTCCATTGAATAAAGTGAGTGGAATCCTGACACAATGTGCAATTTCCAGCACTGCAGTCTCTAAAGTGCTCTCTTTCTGCCTTCATGTCACACTAGCTCACATACCCACAAATGATTATTCTTGTCTCATCCCCACAGGCTTAGGCAGACAACTCTGCCTATTCCTAACTGCAGCTCCAGGCTGCTGGATCAAGGAGGGATACTTGATAGCTGCTGTTTCCGTGGTTGAAATATTTGTGAAGTTAACGCATAATCTGAAAGCAGAAGCTAATAAATTATAGGGTGCTAATTGGGACCGGAGTGGAGCTGTCAATCACGTTATCCAAAACACGCAGACACCCTCATAACCTAAAAAGGCAAGAGAACGTCCAAGAAGAGATCCCAGTTGTTTCAAGCCGTGACCTCCACATGAAGGAAGAGCAGCAACACTACCAAATGAATTGGAAACTAAGATACACTGAAGGCTGGGGTGGGACAATAGGTACATGGTATGAAGGTGAAAGTGAAGAACATTATTTTTGGGCAAATTTATAGTCACGATTAATGTCAGCACATATTAACCCATTCTAAAGGTGAACTGTAAGAAAATGAATTACAAGCAAAGTAGCCATAATATTTTATCCATAATATATTTTAATTATTTTTTTTTTTCTAGAAATATAGTGCGTTTATTGAGAGTTGTGTTCTTCGTTCCAGATTAGTAACTGTGAATTACAACAAGATGGATAATTACGAGTAGTAGAGGGAGTGATGCTCTAGTTTAGTCATTGACACCAATGACAAGAACTGGGTTTATTGATTTAATAATTAAAAGCAATAAATAAAATATGACATTTTGTTTCCGTCCAGGAGAGTAGATGGTCCTTGGATCAGAATAGTTCATCTCCTCAGTATAAAACAATGGTTGAACAATGTGTCCATCATTTTCAATAGTCTTTGGTCTAAGATACCAAAACAGCCACGTCCTGTGAGGATATAGACAATGAGAACGGCAGGGATCCATCTGCGCTGAATGCCCGGTACACATGCTGTTCTTTATCTAGGGTGGCTTTGGTACTCAATAGCTCCTCAGTCAAACACACTGAAATGGTGGAGTGCTTCTGCGTCCGATCTTGAAGAGCTTCATTCTCCTGCTGGAGCATCTTCACTTTCTTCTCCAGTTTAATGCATAATATATTTTATTTTTTTCCATTTATTCAAATATTAATATTTGTTGAGAGATAATATTATTCCGCAAGCTGATTGCACAATTGCTTTTTAATTTTATGTGAAGTTTAGAGCCACTTTCACTAAAATATTTTAAAATTTCAATTTATCTCCATTTATAGTAGGACTCTCCCGGCAGGGGCAGAGCAGTGAGAGTGGGTGTGCCAGTATTAAAGCGTAGCAAGCTGGATGTCTCTTATTAATTATAATAGGAGAATAAATCATTTAATTCTACATGTGTGATATTTTCTGTTGACAGATCCTACTATGCGTCTATTTTATTTTAATCATGTCTAATAAATAGTCTGATTAACAAATTATTTATTTCTTGAATCTCTATATTTATGTGGTAATGTGCAGGTGTTTTTAAGCCATTTAGACCAAGGCCCATTCATAGTAAGGAAACATTATGCACTGAAAGTACTAAATAAACTAACAGATACATCAACAACGGCTTTTTCCCTATTCTTCAGGTATGTAGAAAATAGTAAAAGGTTTGAGAAGATATTTTTTTTTAAAGATAATAGATTTTACATTAGCAATGTTAAAGGTGGAGACGTTATTCAAGACAGTTTGAAACGTTCTATTTTATAAAATATAAAAAAAAACTTATTATTGTGCAAAATGAAATAAAATGTGTAGGCAAAATTACAAACCTACTCACAAAACAAAACAATAAAAATATATTTTTCTAAGCTATTTTCAAATCTTTATGGTGAAATCATCTAATATAAAATTCTATCGAAAAATGTAAACAGCTTGAAAAATATGTTTTACTGGCAAATAACAAGAACATGAAAATAATATACTTGTGCAATGGCTTTTCAAATATTAAAACAGAAGGCAAGCTTGGGGTAATATAAATGATGAAAAAAGAGAGGGCTGTCAGCTGCATTCTTGTGGATGCTTCACATTCAAGGCCATCATTACAAAGCATTGTGGTATTTCATTTATCCATTGCTATACCACAGTTATCATCAGCTAGCCCACTAGAAGCCCAGTTCCTAATTACCTCATCAAAAGGATGTAGCCACTTGGTGTTTCTTGGCAATGCTTGCCAGTGTTGTAATATAGAGATTAGAGGAATATGTGTATGCTAGGCATGAACCGCACATATCGCACACGGTTAAACCATCAACATTGTATTAGATACAAATCCAAACCTAAAAACTCACTCTACTACAATCCTGAAAGTTCAGGTTTCAGTGTAGTTAAGCCCACTTTCCAAAAGAAGTCAGGAATTCCAGAAGCTTAGAAGTATACTTCTGTGACACATTGGAGAGCTGCCTAAGGGCCTGTTCACATCAGCGTTTGGTTTTCCGTTCATCGGTTCCGTTCAACCTTTGTGACAGAGGAACCGATGAATGGAAAGCCGAACGGAAGCTATAGCTTCCGTTTGTGTGACCATTGATTTCAATGGTAATGCTTTCATTTTCAGTTGGTTTCCGTTTGTTTCCATTCAGCAAAGCTTCAGCTTTTTTCACAGAAACAATAACGTAGTTAACTGCGCCATTGTAGGTTAACCATATTTGAGCGAACCAAACCTTTCATAAAATTAAGTCTTTATCAAAACGGTTAAGAATCACTTAAAATATTGCAATGCAGTGACAATTCTATATATGCCAATTCTGATTCAACAGGCAGAGCCAGCATCAAGGTAGTACAGCTAGCTACCACCTGCTTCCAAAAGGTCATTCCACGGGAGAATTTCCCTCATAATAAACAGGCAAGCCCTATTTAGTGGGTAATAATGTGAAAAAATGGGCCAGTTGTTTTTATGCAATTGCACAAATCCCAAATAGTTAATGTTTCTTTTTTCCTAGTGACTCACTTTGTGGTATGGTTCCTCCAGATTACAAGATGTGTGTGTGTGTGTGTGTGTGTGTGTGTGTGTGCATGTGCGTGCGTGTGTGTGCTCGCGTGTGCGCGCGTGTATGCGTGTGTGTGAAGGTGGATAATCTTTATGCTGGAAAAGGATTATGTTATCATCCTAGATATTCACCAAAAATATACAATGGGGTTCCAGATGGAGGGCGATGGATATAGGGCTGCCATCTCAATAGGTTGATGGCAGCCCTGGCCATATAACAAAAAAAGAGGTAAAAATTAGGTAAACGGAAAGGAAGCAAAAACTGACGAAAGAGACGCTTGAGTAAGAGAGGAGAGGAAAGCAATAAAAAAAGAAGGGGGTTAGAAATAATTTTATATATTGGGTAGTGGTGTAGAGCTGACTTTAGCCAAAATGATACATTTACCTTTTGAACACAATGTCCCCAAATAGACTGAATATAGAATTGGATATTACCTATTTTATTGCAAAATGTACTTATTATACTAAATGCATTATTTTTAGGATTTTATTTGTTGATCTGGAAACAATGTCATGAAGAAATTTAAAACCATGAAATAGAATCTGCAATGTGACCCCTGAGAAAGTCGGCAAGGTGAAACAAATCGGTTATTATTAGGGCTTCCTGTGATGATTTTAAAGGGGTATTCCCATCATAGACATTTATGGCACATCCACAGGAACAACCCTGTCCCACCCGAAAAGGCGTCCGCTGGCCACCGCATCCCTGCGGGAGCTCAGTGGAGTGGCGGCTGGGCGGCTGGGCCTACAGAAACAGCTGATCTAGCTGTCCTATGCTGTTTCTGAAACCTCGATAGAAGTGAATGGGAGTTAAAGAAACAGTGTAGCACAGTGAGCTATGCTGTTTTCGAAACTCTGAAGTTCCGGAAAAAGCTTACCTCGCTGTGCTACGCTTTTTCCGTAATTCCCTTTCACTACTTAATTTACCTCTGCGCTGAGCCTTCACCTTGATCCCAGAGCTGGGATCTGCATCTATCAGACATTTATGGCATATCCTGTGGATATGCCATAAATGTCTGAGATGGAAATACCCCTTTAACTGTGTTAATAAAAAAAGCAGAAACGTTTTAATATCTGGTACCACAAAGTCTTATGAGTTTTGTGTCCCGATATTCTATGTTTAGAACTATTAGAGTATTGTGCTCAGGCAGCATAGGCTAGGGCTACATGGCAATTTTGACTGCAACAAAAGTCCCATTGCCAAAGATTGCTATGCCACGCTGCCTGCATCGCAGGTAAGGAAAGTAATTGTGGTCGCTTGGTGACCCACAAGTTTTCTTTACACCACAGTCGCAAAAAGTCCAGTGGGCTTGGATCCCTTGCGACTGTGTTGTCGCAAATCTATCACATTTACTTTCATTACCTGGGTTATAGGCAGAGCGACACTGCGATCTTTGGCCATGTGACCTGTGTCGCGGCCATAGTCACCATGTAGCCATAGCCTTACCATTAGTGCACCAGCTGGGAGTAAGCTGAGAGACGCAAAGGAGCCTGAAGTTTGACCCAAGCAAACACCCCTAGGAGCAGCGATGGAGACAAGGTGCGTCCATTGAGAGTGCCGAAACTGTCAGAAGACAGGAGGACTATGCAGGCTTGGAAGCACATAGAGTGGTAAGAAGGTTACAGAACTAATTATCTGTATTCTACTGTATGGAAAGAGTGTTGATAAGTTTAACCTCTGAGACCAAGTTTATACTAAGTACTACAGGCAGAATGAACCTAGCCATATTTTAAGGAGGGATTGTATGAAAAAGACCAAGTTTCCAAAAGACCAATTGTTGTGTAGACATCTGTCAAATGCAGGAGTACATGAAGTATATGTTGTTTGCTCCACATGAATGTCCTGGTGACACGCACCTGATTTCTGGGAATGATAAAGATATTATCCACCTAAAAATGTAAGTAACTTTCATATGTTACCAATAAAAACTACAGCTCACACTGCAAAAAAACAAGCATTTACACCGCTTCATCAACGGAAAAATAAAATTTATGGCTCTCAGAATACGGAGACAATAAACAATTTTTCTTTTAACATATGGTTTATTTTATAAAGTACAGTGAAGTTTACCGCTCAGACGGCACTGGTAACAGTCCAATATCATTCAGTATGGACTCTCTCTCAGAAAAATGCAGTGGACAGTCCGCAATCCAATGAGGGTGTGGATGGTAATTCTTATCCTTGTAGTTCCACCAAGCTCCTTATCGTCTCCCTCCACATTCAAAGAACTCCTGGTAGGAAAAGGATCTTATGTCTCTAATAGATGGAAAAAGGAAGACACATAGTGCAACACCCTCTGCAAAAAGATTGCTCCATGCCAAGTTTAATCCATACTCACAGAAGTAACAAGAAATAAAAGCATCAAGGTAAGTAAAAATCTTTAAAATTTCTAGGCGGCACGCCAAACACTCTCGCCCGACCCTGGGTTTCGCCCTTCCGGCTCGATGGCAGTGAAGCAGTGGTGCGGATTGTGGGGGGGTGTGGACGAGTCGATCAAGGTTATGATGGCCGCGTGTAGGCGGGCCATCCGATCCTCGGGGACACTCTTTAGCAGAGGAACAATTCCCCGGGCGAAAAAGTCCTGGCCGTCCTCGTCCGCCGCTCGCCTAAGGTACTCCAGTACCCGCGTATCCACCTTTCCCGATACGGGTGCGGGTGGCTGCTGAGCTCGTCGGCGTCGTGTTGTGGGTCGCGGGGGGTGCTCCTCAGGCGGAGAGGTGACGGCACGGGCAGACTCTACAGGGATGGGGTGTAGGCTCCGGGCTAAGGGGCAGCTCTTGACCCGCGGGAGGTTGCGGCTGTGACTCTGGCAGGCCAGTGTCCTCCGTGCTGTCCTCCAAATTGTCGGTGGTTCTGGAATGTGAAAACATCATGAGAACACAATAGAGATCATTGCCTCAAACAACATGATGGCAAACATGACCTGGTCAAGAAAACATTTTACACATGCAAAAGCACTATTTCTTATGGGCGCATCTCCATGATGTCCCTCAAAAACATGAGCTGCTTCAGATATATGTAGGGGCGCTTTCTCGAACCACCATCTCCACTTCTCCCTCGGTCCCCCATTTGTCTCCGGAACTGGTCTCTGCAGCTCCGCCATATAGTTTTGATATCCTGGACTGTTGGGGGACACACAAATACATGGTCACACATTGCGACAACACCCTAACAACTCAGCCCTAAAATAAATGAGGGGCCCTACCCTGCAAATGCCATGCTACACGGTGATGCGGCAGCAACAGAAAAGGTCAGTTGGCCATTTAGCTAAAGACACATACAGGGCCACAGTACTTCAATAGGGATGACATTGCATCGCTTCTAAACACATGGTACTCACCCATCCTACTGTGGTACCGGGTTCTGACGCTCTCCCATTCGGCCCCAAAAAGTGCCTGGGTGATCTCCTCCCAGGCGTCCTCCTTGGCCGTGCGGTCGTGGTACGACTCCGCGCTGGTGTCCCATATTGCAGCTTTGGCCTGTAGTAGGCTGATGAGCCTCTCGACTTCCAGCCCACGCGGCATGCCTGCAGTTCTCTTCTCTGTGCACTTTCTCCAGACTGGCCCACTCGCAGAGGAAACGCAAGCACTTCCTGGTTTGTGCTTGTTTGGACCAGCTTTATAAACTCTTTTTCATGGACATAACAAGTGATGCGTGAAAAACGCGCATGCAATGCAGGAGTTTCCATGTGTAATGCGTGTTTTTCACGCACCCATTGACTTCAATGGGTGCGTGATGCACGAAAAACGCATGATTATAGAACATGTCGTGAGTTTTACGCAACGCACTCGCGCTGCGCAAAATTCACGCATTGTCTGTACTGCCCCATAGAGTAATATAGGTGCGTACAACACGCGTGAAAAGCACGCGCGTCGCACACGCATATATTACGCTCGTGTAAATGATGCCTAAATGCTGTAAAAACAAAACAACAACAAAAAAAAAGGTGGAATCGCTGTTTTTTTTTTCCCTATTCTACCCCACAAACATTTTTTAGTTACTCAGTAAATTATATGGTACTGTCGTGGAAATCCATCGCTCAAAATATATTAGACTGAAATTTATACGAGTCCCAACAGACTCTCAAGGCCAGACTCCATTAGTCAGTATCCTAATTAGGATATTTCACCGATATATATCGAGAGAGGAGAAGAAAACACACAGACACGCTGAAATGTTCAAAATGCTCCTCTGAAGGATTTATTTCCAAACTCAAACTGTTAAACTGAAATTCAGAAGGGGTGTAGGCTTGAGGTAAACCAATCAGAGACAATGTAACAATATTTGTTATTCAGTAAAAAGCATACAATAAAATACATCATTATAATTCTTCACACATTATGTTTACAAGTGTCTTATCTCTCTCTTGGACAGAATATTCTCGTGGAGATGGGGGAGACCTTCCCTCACGCATACTTACCATCCTCCCATCTCACTCCCTGTCCATCTTCGCATGGGAACCAAGGTCAAAGATAAAACATACGAAATCAACATTACTTGTATTAAAGGAACAATGACTTTTCTATTCACTACAAAAGAACCAAGATGGGAACTCCAGACAAGATGGCTGCTGCACGAAACTAAATCATTTAAACATTATCATCACTTTCACATATTACATATCTTAGTAATTCGGCATCCTGCTTGATAATTCACAATGTAATTTCATACAGAGAATATAAGCAAATAAATCATCCTTCACAAACCTCCCTTTTTCTCATATTAAATTACAGAAATTATATATTATGATTATGAAACTCAAACAATATATCAATAGGGCCACAACTAATATGATGCCATCACCAATGTCCGGTTAGGGTATGGGGTCCCACCAGTGTATTGACAAGTCATGTACATCATCGTCCTCTTCTTCTCCTGTCTTCTGATTAGAACACTTGATACTGCTGACGGATTCACTCAGGTCTTTGGTCTTTACTTTGAACTTTGCTGATGTCATCAGGACTTGGTTTGGTCCTTCTCATCTTTCAGACCGCGTCTCTTTTAGTTTACGTCACCGGGCTGTACACAACACCTCATGCGGTGAGCCTGGGGTGAGATCCCACGTAGGCGGATTAGTGGAGTGTTATTATGACCCACAAACCTTACGCTAATCTGTCTTCTTCCTCCGGTAAGTTACTTGTCTGGGCGGCTGCTTGGAATTGTGACACTGCCCTTTAGTTCATGACAAACGCGTTTTACTGGCTCCGGCTGCACCTGCCGCACCTCAGTAATGGAGTTAATTGTATTAAAAATCTTTTAGTTCATGTTTAATGGCACTTGCTGGGGAACCCCAACCCTTGTCAATTGTTAAAATAAATACTAATCTGGTGATAACATCTACGTACTATAAAAGTTGTTCTAAGTACATACAATAACAATGTCAGGCCCTTAAACTAAACTAAATCAAACAAACAAACACCTTTTATATAAGAAAAACTTCTCTGTTCCAATGGACAGGGCACCTAGAAGATGTGTAATTATTGGGTACATTTCATTTGCACTTGGTGTCACGCTTTCCAGCAGGATTTGTACCTTGATCTGAGCTGATTGCCTGGAGCATTTCCAGCTCACCAAAATATACACAGATTCCACATGTTTATCTGACAAATGTCGCAAACCAATTTTTCTTACTCTAATTTGTATTGCATGGGAAGGCCTCTCAAGGTCTGTTCTCTTTGTGGGAGGCGGGTATGATAAGGTTGGCACCGGTCTGCCAGGACTGTTCTGTAGGCAAATCAAACAGCTCTAACAGAATTTTGCAGCAACAGCTGTAAAGCCTGGGACATACCAATTAGATCTTACCACATCGATCCTTGCAGTCTTGGGGCATATGTGAGGTCATACACCATCAATGCAAAAGCCATCAAGAGTGCCTTGGGTGTTACCGGTTCACGTTCCCTTATCCGTCCACATTCTGTTAGAATCTGGTTCTCACGCCTTCCGCTCCCAGTTGGACTCTTCCTGTGGAGAACAAGCTTTTTCATTGTATAAACATTAATTGATCTTAATCAAATAATTAATTTGAAGAAAAACATTAACAAATAACATCTTTACATCAAACATTCACATTGAGCAATAACTAGAAGTGATACATGCAAACTCATTTTTCTTCTTTATATATATATATATATATATATATATATATACACACACACACAAACACTGCACAGAATTTTCCTTTCACAATAACAACGACAAAAAATAAATAACGAAAAATGTTTTCAAATGGGAATATTCCACTTCTGTACCTTTTATCTGACACATGACTCTAATAGTCCAATGCTAAGGCTGGTCCAGAACTTTACATGAAACTTAACTTCAGTATTTAATATTCCCACAGCACTTCTTAAATACAATTATTAAACAAACTAAGTTTGGAATAACATCTAGAGAACTGCTGATATCTTATTGTACAAACATCAGGTCAATACTTGGGATAACATTGTTCCCCTGTCACTTACACACAACATCTGCAGTGGGGAAAATACAGGCCGGGCTTCAGGCCCCCCTGAGAACAGGTCTACACACACGAGCACATTGTCATACACTTCTACCTCGGGTAGTTGTATGTTCTGCAGTCGCTGGGACTGTCAATCTGGCCGGGCTGCACTTTTCACAGGTACCTTTTCTGTTTTACCTATGTCATGCCGTGCGCACATCATGCCGGCTGCTACAAACCTAGTGGTGGCATTATTGTATCCAGGGACAAGCCAATTTACTGACACCTGGCTGCATATACCCTTGTTGTCAGTTCTGTTTTCTCTTGCCCTCTCAATTGGCTTACCCGATGATCCAATAAAGTTCCTACTACCAATGGGCCCATAATTGTGGGCGATGCCAAAAGCGTACCTAGAGTCAGTGTAAATGTCGGCCGTCTTACCTTCTGCCAGGTTACAGCCTCAGCGAGCACCTCCAGCTCCGCTCCTTGAGATGAACAAGAAGGTGAGAGTGGTTTCTGGGTAATTTACCTTGTGCCTCGTATCCTGTTCTACACATGCTGTATATGATAAAGTATATCTACATTACAAATTTACATTGGAAACCCATGTCACATATAGATAGAACATTTCAAAAGGGTGGAGTTTTATTGTTCCACATTTATCTGATAATCCAGAACACTTGTAAATCCCACCCACCAGGTCCTGTAAATACCTGATTAATTCAAAAACAAACAAAATATGTTACTGAAATCTGGCATAAAATAAACAATATTCAAATTTTTTTTTGTTTTGCCTTCTCCCCATCTAAATCTGTAAAGACTCATCTGTGAGTGACGTCACCTCTGCCTCCTGTGTAAATTGGCTGGAGGGGGATGGTCTCTTACACAATACCTCATATTGGGTGGAGACTACAGCACAGCTTACCCAGTGCCATATTCACCGTTCTGGAAGGATCTGGAACCATCTACACAAAAAAACCTCAAAATATAGGTTACTGTCATACACATTTAATCTGGGTTACTCCTTGAAACTCATACACATTTTGTAGATCTCCTAGAACCAAATTCATTAATTCAAAACAAAATAAAACACAAAACAAAACTACCTGATCAGTCCCTTCACCATTCCCTCCTATTTGGACTTTCTCCTGACAAAAATAAATTTTATCTTTAAAATAACCTGCAACCATTTACCTGTAAAACATCTCACATTTTCAAAAATAACATTTAGGCAGCACCATAGCACGTGCCTCATGTGTGAAAACAAAAAAAACAAAACAAATGTAATTAGTTATTCAATAACACAGAAAATAATATATCTGGTAATATTAATTACTGCAAACCAATAAGCTGTACATAAGAATAGGGAACAGAGGGGGCACATACATTTTCAAAACCCCGTGTCTCACAATATCTGTATTTTAATTCATTTGAATCAACATCAAAACATTCCAACATTAAATCTTATCACATTATAACACATTAATCTGCAGTATAGCTTTTATCTTTCTACAAACAGATCCAGCCGGCTGTAATATTTTTCTCGCTTGGTGTAGCTACAGACAACTGTGCGTGCGCGAAAATAAGACACGTTGCATAAAAAAAAATGAAAAAAAGTGGAACTGATTTTAACCCCATACACAAAACACTAACATTTTTAGACATTTCTGCTGTTAAAAATAGGAAACATACAACATAGTTCTGCTTTTATTGTGGCCATTAGTTTCAAACTTCAGACATGTTACATTACACACATCACACAGATGTCTCATCACATCACACATGTTACATTACACACATCACACAGATGTCACATCACATTACATATGTATCACACAGATGTCTCATCACACCTGTTCACATTACACTCCCCCCGTTCTGACCCACGTTAGTCACTGCAATGTACCTGGCTGCTCCGTTTTCTTCACTCTTCCAATGAAAATTTACACCTGTATTTAAATTGTTCTTTCTCACATCATCTTACTTGTAACTACCTGTAATCACCTGATCACATGCAAACATCCTTCTTACGGCTGCCAGCCTCTTCAACTATTTTTTTCAGTGTGTTATTTTGCCTTCACATACTTTACAATTAAAGCCCCAGCTCCTTTTGCTCATTCTAATGTTGGCCGGGACCAGTGCCCCAAAGCATCTTTGTCCAACTTCCTCCTGACCCCATGGTCAGAGAGCAGTAGGGTGATTTCCGGTAAATCCCCCACCTCCAGGCAAACAGGCTACGCCACGTTTGCCGACAGATATCTCAGACCAGTCTATCTCCTAGACTGTCTTACCAATACGATATCAAAAGTCGTTCCTCCAGACATTCTAGCAGTAGGATCCTCTGATCCCTCACTGTATTGAACATCAAGAACAGACAAAATGCTGCCAATCAACAATTACAAGAGCAAATTCTTCAACACAATCGACATTCATGAACCTCCATTGATTCAAGCAGGAGTTGGTAACACTTCACTTATGCAGAACACTTGCTGCCGGGGGGTAGTCTTTCAGTTCATAAAGCCCATGATGTAGCATATATCCCAAACTCTTTCCTCTAGCATTTTGCACTGGTTTCACATGCAAATTATATTTGGTAACATATATATCATCCTCCCCGCTCAGTCGTTCACTTTGTGGGTTGTAGTTTAGGGGGCTGTTATCTATGTTGGTGATAAGTTCTTTACGGGCTATGCGTCTGATCCAATACCAATGTTCTTCACTGTAATTACTACTACAACACAGGTGGCACCTGGGATAAGTGTCAGGGTCATTCATTGAATACAGGATGTTATATTACAACGGTATTCAATCCAGCGGTCTGATGTTATACTACTACAGACTTAATTACTTGGATGTTATATTACATCAAAGTGTATATGCCGGATTATCATGTGCTAGAAATCAGTCTGTACTGATTCCCACCTTATGCCAGTCTGGCAATGCATACAACTGGTTTATGGACCCTTACACACAATATCACTGGCTGGCAATGCGTTAGGAAAATATAAATGATTTTCTAATACAGTATTCAAAGTTTTCCCTGTTGCACTGGGTAATGGTATTGAGTGCAAATTCAATATAGACACAATTGCTTCTCCTTGCACTGGATTCTACATTATCAGGACTTAACCATTGAAGCCCCTGTGGTACTACATGATATTACTCACGACTAAATAACAAATGACACTACAACAAAGCAGCAAGCAGAAGTTTTGTTTTTTCCTCACAGTCCAGACTACAATCTTTTCATTTCAAATACTTCACATGTGAGTTACGACTTCTCTCCGCCATGCGCTACGTCACTGCATTCCAAAGGCGGAGGTCTTACAATTTTTAACTTATTTAACAATGTAATTGCTGGCAAAAATTCTCTCATGTCTTTCATATCAACAGTTTAAGATCACGTACACACCTGCAATCCTTCATCACACAAAAAGCTTCAACATACCTTTTTGGATCCATCTTTCAACCCGTTCTGACTAAGGAGTCTTGTCCATAAAGAAGTGACGTCTGACAGCTAGATTCCAAGGCTTACGCAATACATATGTGAATGGTGTAAGAATAAGCTCCTTACCTACCGCGGTTTTTTGTAATTCACAGTTGCAAAGCCAGACCTCTCCAGTGACAGCTTATCAGACGTGCAATCTTCCTGGGTTTTATCGGCACCATTACTGTCGTGGAAATCCATCGCTCAAAATATATTAGACTGAAATTTATACGAGTCCCAACAGACTCTCAAGGCCAGACTCCATTAGTCAGTATCCTAATTAGGATATTTCACCGATATATATCGAGAGAGGAGAAGAAAACACACAGACACGCTGAAATGTTCAAAATGCTCCTCTGAAGGATTCATTACCAAACTCAAACTGTTAAACTGAAATTCAGAAGGGGTGTAGGCTTGAGGTAAACCAATCAGAGACAATGTAACAATATTTGTTATTCAGTAAAAAGCATACAATAAAATACATCATTATAATTCTTCACACATTATGTTTACAAGTGTCTTATCTCTCTCTTGGACAGAATATTCTCGTGGAGATGGGGGAGACCTTCCCTCACGCATACTTGCCATCCTCCCATCTCACTCCCTGTCCATCTTCGCATGGGAACCAAGGTCAAAGATAAAACATACGAAATCAACATTACTTGTATTAAAGGAACAATGACTTTTCTATTCACTACAAAAGAACCAAGATGGGAACTCCAGACAAGATGGCTGCTGCACGAAACTAAATAATTTAAACATTATCATCACTTTCACATATTACATATCTTAGTAATTCGGCATCCTGCTTGATAATTCACAATGTAATTTCATACAGAGAATATAAGCAAATAAATCATCCTTCACAGTACTATAAAGGGTACCATTAAAAACTACAAACCGCAAAATGGCTATATCGATGGAAAAAAATAAAAAAGTTACGACTCTTAAAATGCAACAATGGAAGAATGAAAATTAAAAAGCGAAAATTGACTGTGTCTCTAAGGGGTTATATAAATATATAGTTGATAAGCTTGGAAAAAGACACAGGTCCAGCAAGTCCAACCTATAATCCTACTGTGTTGATTCAGAGGAAGGCAAACCCCCCCCCCCCCCCCCATGAGTCAGATGCCAATTGCCTCATAAGGCCTTGTTCCCACAGTGCAGATTTGCTGCAGATTTTGCATATACTTTTTAAGTCAAAACTAAAAACTGAACCTAAACAGAAGAAATATATAAAGAAAGGCCTTATAGGTCTGCTCTCTCTGAACCAATTCTGGTTTTAGCGTAAAAAATGTATGCAAAATCAGCAGAAAATCTGCACTGTGTGAACAAGGCCATAGGGGAAAAATTCCTCCTTGACCCCAAACCAACATCCCTGGATTAACATCCCATCTCCAGAAATCTAGTACTCATAACTTGTAATATTATATTTATCAAGAAAGGCATCCACGTTGCCCTTGAACTTGCTCAATGAACCAACCCTCAAAACATTGTGAGGCAGAGAGTTACAAAATCTCACTGCTCTTGCAGCAAAATGCCAAAAAATCAGCCTGGTTGAGCTTGGGAGATACAGCACTGCATATATAAAGGTATGGGTCATAATTAAACATTTTATAAAGAGGGTTATGATAGCAATAGTTAAAGGAACAGTGTCATCACAAATTATTTTTTTATATGTTAAAGATGTTAGTGCTTTATTAAAAACGTTTATATTCATTTGTGTATTTGTGTTTTACTTTTTCTTATTTTTACACTTTTTCTTCCCTATGGGGGCTGCCATTTTTTGTTCCATTTCTGTCTGTGTCGATTAACGACACATACAGACATGGAATACGGCAGCCACAGTCCCATAGGGACTGCGAACGGCTCCCGTCCCATTGACTTCAGTGTACGGCGTCTGTGTGGGAACTGCGCATGCGCCGCTCCCACACAGTCCAATTCGAAATTGGCGCCGTACGGCGCCATTTTCCTGTGGACCGGAAGTCGCGGCCGGACAGTAATATTACTACTTCCGGTCGCGGCTTCCGGATTTGTGCACTTGGACCAGCGGCAGCAAACGGAGCGGACGGGCCGGAGGGAGCCGCGGCGGCAGGAGCAGGTAAGAGATTTCAATGTATGTTCGTGTTTGTGTGTGTTTACTACTGTATGTAAACCTACTACACTGTGTGTTAGCTCAAAAAATGGCGACACACAGTGTAGGAGGTTACACCGTTCAAACCCCTCGTTTATCCCGGCACTAGCCAGGATAAAGGAGGGGGGGATGCTGAGAGCTCACTAGAGCGAGGGCTTTTAACCCAATGTTGCAATGCTGCAATTTTGGGAATAGCTCCATCTAGTGACCAAAAATGGGTAGTATTATAAATTTGAATTAATTTATAATATTTCCTGACTCGTGAAAAAAATAAAAAAAATGTGAACAATGTTTAATCACCCACACACTAAATGTTTAATTTAAAAAAAAAAAACATGTTTTTCTGGCAACACATTCCCTTTAAGAAAGGAGAAAAGAAAGAGGGAGGTTTCCAGCATACGGTGGAGTGATTATTTTAGTTACAGTCTGTAAGGCCAGTGACATGGTGAATAGTATGTGCGTCATCTGCAAAGTGTCCAGGAGAGTTAGGCTATGTTCACACGGGGTATTTTGCCGAGTTTTTTGACGCGGAAACCGCGTCGCAAAACTCGGCAGAAACGGCCCGAGAACGCCTCCCATTGATTTCAATGGGAGGCGTCGGCGTCTTTTTCCCGCGAGCAGTAAAACTGCCTCACGGGAAAAAGAAGCGACATGCCCTATCTTCGGGCGCTTCCGCCTCTGATCTCCCATTGACTTCAATGGAAGGCAGGAGAAAGCGTATTTCTCGCTGTTTTATGCCCGCGGCGCTCAATGGCCGCGGGCGAAAAACGGCGCGATAATTGCCGCGAAAATCGGCGTGCAGGGAGAGGAATATCTGCCTCAAAGTTCCAAACAGAATTTTGAGGCAGATATTCCTCCCCCAAAATACTCCGTGTGAACATAGCCTTAGCAACCAAAAGGATGTTAAGTATGGGGTACTGAGTTTTGAAATAAAATGATGTGGTTGATGATGAAAAATCACTATCATTCTCTATATCCATATACGCACAGCGCTGTCATCAGGGCAGTACTGGCAATCAGGGACCCAGACCAAATCATAAAATAAGGGGACCCACCACCAATACCCACCTATGATTTAATTTTGTTAGAAAGAACAGGCCCCATTGCGAGGCCCATTCTCTCTATCTACTTAAAATCATAGGGGCCTGCCCCCAAGCAAAAGCAAACAATTGCCAGTACAATAAGCGTACATACCGGTGCCGGGACCGCTGGGAAGCAGCAGCATTTAGACGTCACCAATGCAACCAGTCAATGAGCAGCTGTGCCGTAGAGGGGTTTGCCCATCCTGGACATTTATGGCATAACCACATGATATGCCATAAATGTCCTGTAGATGCGGGTTCCACCTCTGGGACCCGCACCTATCTTTAAAACAGGGCCACCTAAACCCTGTTCTAGCTTACTCGGCTCCCGCTGCGTCCCGGCCACTTCCTGGTTTGGTGGTCGGGTGTTACGGAAACCGCCGAGCTCACTGAGCTACACTGTTTCCATAACTACCATAGAAGTGAATGGGAGTTATGGAAACAGCGTAGCGCGACGAGCTACGCTGTTTGCGTAGCTACCAAGTTCTGGAAACAGTGTAGCTGGCCGTGCTACGCTGTTTCAGTAACTCCCATTCACTTCTATTGGAGTTACGGAAACAGCGTAGCTCAGCGAGCTCTCGTGTGCTCGCTGTGTGTGTCTTTAGGGCACGGCATTTATTCCTAGTCTGGTCTGGGGTCTGTATTAAAGGGAATTCTAATCTGTTGACTGTATTTATTTAGGGAGTCTGGTCTGGGGTCTGTGTTATGGGGGATCTGGTCTGGGGTCTGTATTAATGGGGTCTAGAGTCTTTAGTATGGGGGACTTTGTCTGGGGTCTGATTCAAAGGGAATCTAGGGTCTCTATTATGGGGAATCTTGTTTGGGGTCTGTATTAATGGGGCTCTGGGGACTGTATTAATGGGGATCTGGTCTGGGGTCTGTGTTAATGGAGGTCTGGGGTCTGTATTTATTTAGTGATTCTGGTATTTATGGGTTTTGCCTGGGGTCTGTATTTATTTAGGGGGTCTGTATTAATAGGGGGTCTGGTCTGGGGTTTGTATTTAGGGGTTATGGTCTGGGATTAATGGGCGGTCTGTATTAATGTAGGACTGGAGTCTGTATTTATTTCGGGCTTCTGGTTTGGGGACTATTATTGGCAGTCTGGTCTGGTTTCTGTATTAATAGGGGTCTGGTCTAGGGTCAGTATTTATATAGGATGTTGGGTCTGGGGTGTCTGTATTAAAGCTGTCCATACACATGAAATAAAAGTAAGCCAAAAACGTGATCTGCCAGGTGAGAAAATTTCTGAAACTTCATGTGTATGACACGATCGCTTGATCATTTGCCACTTTGTGCAAAGCCCAGGGAGTCAATTGTCTCTAGCACTGGCGTAGCTATAGGGGTCGCAGCGGTCGCAATTGTGACCGGGCCCCGAAGCCAGGGGGACCCACGGCCCCCCGCACCACATCAATAAAAAGTTACTATAGTAACTCGGGCCGCGGGCCCCTGTTACTTTAGTAACATACTTTACTTACCTTCCTGGTTCCGGATCGCAGCGGAGGTCCTGACGTCAAGCGCTGTGCGCAGCGCATGACGTCACAGCGCTATGCCGCCGCGCACAGCATCGAGACGACAGAACTACCGCCGCGGCCGAAGAGGAAGGTAAGGTTAGCCCTGACTGGCGGGGTCCGACTCCCGGGACCCGCCAATCAGCTGTTTTGAAGGGGCCGCAGCACTCGTACGAGAGCTGCTCCCCTTCATTCCTGTCACTTCATTCCGGTCACACTGTGAATCGGTGTCGGCGATTCACAGTGTGGGCGAGTAGTGAAATGAAGGGGAAGCAGCTCTCGTACGAGTGCTGCGGCCCCTTCAAAACAGCTGATTTGCGGGTCCCGGGCGACACATCAGCTATTGATGGCCTATCCTGTGGATAGTCCATCAATGTTTAGGGACTGCACAACCCCTAAGCCTATGATGTAGCAGGCTTAGGGGGCCCATGAGACAGGATCAAAGATTGTGTGATCCTGTCTGCTGGACCCTGTATCTAAGCCAATCACATGGTAGGCTTAGATACATGGCCCATGCGTGATCCTGTCTGCTGGGCCCTGTATCTAAGCCAATCACATGGTAGGCTTAGATACATGGCCCATGCGTGATCCTGTCTGATGGGCCCTGTATCTAAGCCTACCACACTGTAGGTTTAGATACAGGGCCCCAGCACACAGTAATCTTATACTGTATAAGATTATTGTCTGCTGGACCCTGTATCTAAGCCTACCTTGTGGTAGGCTTAGATACAGGGTCCCACAGACAGTATCACACATGGGCCCTGTATCTAAGCCTTAGGGTATGTGCACAGACACTAATTACGTCCGTAATTGACGGACGTATTTCGGCCGCAAGTACCGGACCGAACACAGTGCAGGGAGCCGGGCTCCTAGCATCATAGTTATGTACGACGCTAGGAGTCCCTGCCTGTTTTCAGTACGGGACAGTTGTCCGGCAGGGACTCCTAGCGTCGTACATAAGTACGTCGCTAGGAGCCCGGCTCCCTGCACTGTGTTCGGTCCGGTACTTGCGGCCGAAATACGTCCGTCAATTACGGACGTAATTAGTGTGTGTGCACATACCCTAACACATGTGTTACTAATCATTTTTTGTGTGTTTTCTTACAGGTTCGGTCGCTGGACTACGTCGGATTCCAGGACTACTTCGATGACAGCTTTTTTTAAATTAATAAAATGGTTAATGAGGGCTGTGTGGGTTTTTTTTTTATTTCAATAAAATATTTTTTCTATATCTTTGTGTTTTTTTTTAAACTATATTACTACCGCCTTAGTAATGGCCGCCGGCTGATTGACAGCATCCATTGCTAAGGCGGGGCTTAGTGTTAGCCGATGCAGAGGCTAACACTAACCCCCATTATTACCCCGGTACCCACCGCCACCAGGGGTGCTGGGAAGAGCCGGGTACGATCCAGTACTTGACCATCTGTAGTGATGGTCGGCCACTGGGGTGGCCGCAGGCTGGTATTATCAGGAGGGGAAAGGCCAAAAACAGTGGCCCTTCCCACCCTGGTGATGCTAGTCTGCTGCTGCTTTATTGTATCTGGCTGGTTATGAAAAATGGGGGGGGACCCCACGTCATTTAAAAAAAAAATAATTGGAAAGAACGATGTCGGGTCCCCGCCAATTTTCATAACCAGCCAGATACAACACAGCAGCAGCAGGCAGCATTACAAGGGTGGGAAGGGCCACTGTTTTTGGCCTTCTCCAGCCTAATACTACCAGCCTGGTTTGTACCTGGCTCTTCCCAGCACCCCTGGTGGCGGTGGGTACCGGGGTAATAATGGGGGTTAGTGTAGCCTCTGCACCTGCTAACATTAAGCCCCGCCTTAGTAATGGAGGTTGTCAATCAGCCAGCGGCCATTACTAAGGCGGTGATAATAAAGTTTAAAAAGATACAAGCACATAGAAAAAATATTTTATTGAAATAAAAAAACACGACCCTCATTAACCATTTTATTGAGAATAAAAAAAACGCTGTCATTGAAGTCCTCGGATCCGAAGTCCAACAACCGAACCTGTAAGGCTGGGTTCACACGACCATGTTACGTCCGTAATGTACGGAACGTATTTCGGTCAGAAGACCCGGACCGAACACACTGCATGGAGCCGGGCTCCTAGCATCATAGTTATGTACTATGATAGGAGTCCCTGCCTCGCTGCCAGACAACTGTCCCGTACTGTAATCATGATTACAGTATGGGACAGTAGTTCCACGCAGAGGCAGGGACTCCTAGCGTCGTACATCACTATGATGCTAGGAGCCCGGCCCCCTGCAGTGTGTTCTGTCCGGGTCTTCCGGCCGAAATACGTTCCGTACATTACGGACGTAACATGGTCGTGTGAACCCAGCCTTAAAAAACACAAACACACAAAAATAATCAGTAACACATAAAGAAGCAAAATTATTATTCTTACCTATCCTGGGTCCAGCGCTGGAGCCGCAATGTCAGCGAGCTGGGCCCTGTATCTAATCCTATCATGTGTGATACAGTCTGCTGAGCTGTGTATCTAATCCAATCATGTGTGATACTGTCTGCTAGGCCCTGTATCTAATCGTATCTTCTGTGATACTGTCTGCTGGGCCCTATATCTAATCCGATCATGTGTGATACTGTCTGCTGAGCCACTGTATCTAATCCTATCATGTGTGATACTGCCTTCTGAGCCACTGTATCTAATCCTATCATGTGTGGTACTGTCTGCTGAGCCACTGTATCTAATCCTATCATGTGTGGTACTGTCTGCTGAGCCACTGTATCTAATCCTATCATGTGTGATACTGTCTGCTGGGCCACTGTATCTAATCCTATCATGTGTGATACTGCCTTCTGAGCCACTGTATCTAATCCTATCATGTGTGATACCGTCTGCTGAGCTGTGTATCTAATCCAATCATGTGTGATACTGTCTGCTGAGCCACTGTATCTAATCCTATCATGTGTGATACAGTCTGCTGAGCTGTGTATCTAATCCAATCATGTGTGATACTGTCTGCTAGGCCCTGTATCTAATCGTATCTTCTGTGATACTGTCTGCTGGGCCCTATATCTAATCCGATCATGTGTGATACTGTCTGCTGAGCCACTGTATCTAATCCTATCATGTGTGATACTGCCTTCTGAGCCACTGTATCTAATCCTATCATGTGTGGTACTGTCTGCTGAGCCACTGTATCTAATCCTATCATGTGTGGTACTGTCTGCTGAGCCACTGTATCTAATCCTATCATGTGTGGTACTGTCTGCTGAGCCACTGTATCTAATCCTATCATGTGTGATACCGTCTGCTCAGCCACTGTATCTAATCCTATCCATAGTTTATAGGGTCGTAGTGCTATAGATATGCTATGCTGTCTCCTATACACACATTTTTTTGGGCGGACACATATGTATTGGGGCTATTTCCCGGACATTTTAAGCCCTGAGGGTATGTTCACACGGCAGAGTCCGTTACGGCTGAAATTACGGTGTTGTTTTTAGGAGAAAACAGCACCGTAATTTCAGCCGTAATGGCATGTGCAGGCGTCTTTCGCTGCGTCCATTACGGAAGTAATTGAAGCTGGTTTTCCATGGAGTACATGGAAAACGGCTCCATTTACGTCTGAAGAAGTGACAGGCACTTTTTTGACGCGGGCGTCTTTTTTACGCGCCACCTTTTGACAGCGGCGCGTAAAAAAAATGACCGTCGGCACAGAACATCGTAAGACCCATTCAAATGAATGGGCAGATGTTTGCCGACGCTTTTGAGCCGCATTTTCGGACGTAATTCAATGCTAAAACGCCCGAATTACGTCCGTAAATAGTGTCCGTAATGCCTTAGTGACGCCCCCGGCTGCTAGTGCTGCATTGTTGGGTCACTTAGGAGACCCAGCGATGCAGCTGAAAGCGGACCGTCGGCCATGAGAAGTTTGCAGGGGGGGGGCAGTAAGAATTTTTGCATCGGGGCCCATGAGCCTCTAGCTACGCCCCTGGTCTCTAGTCATCCAGTTCTGGTGCTGGTATGATCGTTTGTACAAACGCATTGCGAACATTCATTATCTTGAATGTATGGCTGACTTAAAAAGTAACTGCATTTTCTGAAAACTTTTGATATGGCATAGAGACATATTAAAAGTTTGGATTGTTGGGGGTCCAGGTGCAAAGACGCCCACCGTCGCAGAAATGAAGGTGCAGAAACGCTCAGCGTTTCTTGTTAGGCTGAAGACAGATCACATAGATGTTCTATGTGAGCCACCTTCAGCCTGGTATGGAGCGCAGATTACAATTGAAAGCGCAGGGAGCTCTGCTGAGCGCTTCTACACCTTCATTTCAGGGTTGGTGAAGGTCTCAGCGCCTGGATTCCCACGATCCATAACATATCAAAAGTTTGCAGAAAGTGCAAATACTCTTTAGTGGTTGGTATAGAGAAGTCAAAAATTTTTTATAATAATGGGCGACGATTCTGATGTCCGTATGGGCCCTTAAATTGCTGATGGCCCTGTATACTCATATCTATTTACAACTTGTGTGGTATGTGAATCATAAAGATAATTCAATCTAGGGCTAATATGTCCATAATGACATGACAGCCTTTGTCCATATGGTATGAATATGTTAAGCTGCCTGAAAAATGCTATGACTAAGCGCTTCACTACTGTTTTTATTTTCAATAGAGGCAAGTGATGAGGTTTGGACAAGCTGAATTTGAGATCAAAGGCAAAATATAAGATAGTGAAAATGGTATTGAAGTTAAAGTTAAGATATATATGCTTGGTTGAAAAGGTTAGTTTATGGGTATGTTTGACAGATTTTTGAAGTGGAAAAATCTGACGTGCATTTGCAAGCGAATTTGCGATAGAAACCCTTGAATTTCTGCCATGGATTTGCAGTTTCATCTGCAGAGGGTCCGCACACAAGATTAGCCCCATTAAATAGAGCTAATCAGCTAATCGACGTGTGACTACCAGAGGCGGTTTTCATGCGGAATTCACACGAAAATCGGGTTAAGAATTGACATGTCACTTTTTTTTTTCCTGCTTTTAATTCTGTGCTCGGAAAGTTTTTCCCATTGAAATTAATTAATGTGACGCTGTTTGTGGGCAGTTTTCACACAAAGTATGGTGCGGCACCAAATTCCGCTTGAAAATATGTTGCATGAACATGGCCTATAGAAGCAGAGGTAGCAGTCGCACCCTGATTCTGGTGCCTGAGGAACACAAAGGCCCCTCTGCAACATAGGAAGACACACGTATTATAAATAGCACATGGTAGCTGAGGGGCCCTGCTACAGGTTTTGCATTGGGGCCCTTGAGCTTTAAGTTACACCTCTGATAGCTCCAAATTCAGCTCCAAATGGGGTTGTCTCCTGCAGGAACTGTGTGGCTCATTACTGTGTCAGAACATGGACTCACTAGAGGATTTATTATTTATTTATGTTACTGTCCCCATTGGAGCTCACAATCTACTTTTCATATTTCAGACACACACAGGTCAATTTCATTAGAAGCCAATTAACCTGTCAATCAATCAATATGTTTTAGGATGTGGGTGGAAACCTGATTACCCGGAGTAAACCCATGCAAACACGGGAAGAACATACAAACTCCATGCACCTCTGGTACTTTGGTGAGCCAATCCAACCCTGGCTCTAGGAGAAAGAGAGTTTTGTTATAATTGTCCATAGCTCTTTACCGTGCTGAGACGTAGCCAGGCTCTCCTTCTCCCGGGGCAAATATTCAGTTTTCTACCCTAACCCTGGATTTAATTACCTGGGCCAAATTAGAGTGGCTTGTTGGTACCCTTTCCGGTACTCATCATGAGACCACATGCCCAGCGCTTGCCAGCTACAACCCGACTGTAGTCATGTTTTTGTGATTTAAATACCTAAAGAAAAATGTTTCTTTCTATGAATATTCTTTGGCAAATAACTGTATGTTTTAAAGACCTGCAAAATGCTGACTAAGATACCTTTAATTTCTCAAGGGTTGTAGAGATTTTCTTATTTTCCTGCTTTATATATTTTGGCCACGGTGTCCATTATTACCCTTCACTGGAGTCTGGTAAGAATGTGAGCAATGCCTTGGTTGCATAGCATCTCTTCATTATACTTTAGCAATACACATGTCCCGCGTGCCTGGTGATTTGCACACCACTAACACTCGCATTTTCTGCATAATTTAGGGTTAACATTTCGCACGCCTTTCACATGTAATGTTTTTTTCAACATCGAACTGCTGTTAAAGTAGCTGGCAAGTAACTTACTTGGAGCAACTTTAAGTACTAGAAACATTTAAACAATTTCAACATCTAGCAAACTGTATCTCCATAGCCTTAGTGATTCATAGATGAAAACTACAACTCAATTATCAAAATATTAAATCATAAAACTATGCTTTATAGCAGTGACATTGCTAAGCTAGGTAAAGAAATACAAGGAAAAAACACGGCGCCACATGGTGTGAGTAAGCACAGAAGTAGCAGTCAGTGTATGACAATTGAATGCTTACCACAGGACCGTAGATCAATCGCGTTGAACAGGTGGATAGAAGTGAGTGCTGCTGCCGAAATCCCAGCCGGTCAGGCCTATTGGCCACCGCAATAAAGGCAATATGCAATTCGAGAAAAACGGGAATAAGTACGGCGCTGCTACTCAATGATGATACAAATGCTGTAAAATGATGACGTTTATTGATCAAGGCTACGCGTTTCAATGCCGCACCGGCATCTTCCTCAGGCCATATGAATTACAGTATAAACAACAGTGCTTTAAATAAACCACGCGGTGAGAAAAAAACCTGCCAATGTGATCAAGGTCAAAGTGCATCAATGACGTAATCACTAGAGGAAATTGTAAGTTAAGAACATTAAAAATACACAAAAGCATATATATGTAAATAATAACTAGCAACATTCCTTAAGAAAGGAGGAAAAAAAGCAAGAAAAAAAATAAAATGCATAAAATATCAAATCGTAACGTTTAAAACATACATTTGTATGCTAATCGGAAGGTGAAGCACGAGTACAATCTTACACATCCATTTGGAAGCTAAAAAAGTTAATATGAAATACATTTGGCATAATTCAAAGCACAAACTGTTGCAGTTAATGCAACAATTACATGATAAAAGACATTGCATAAATATGAAATGAAAATAAAATATGAAATGTATAACTACCACTCGTATTTATGATACAGAATACACAGAGAACCACAGGAACCGGCAAAGGATTCCTGGAACCACAGCAGCCACAACGGACCCAGATAACATGGAGCAAACCCAGAGAGCAAAAGGACAATCAAGCCAGGGTAAGTGTCAAAAATATAAACATATACAATATGCATATAAAAAAATATCTATAATATACAATAATAAACCATTCAACAAAACCTTCAAATTTGACGCATTCTAAAAAATATTACTAAATATTATATATATAAAAATTTATTTAAAAAGGTAAAAATAGAGTTAATCCCAGTCATAAATATACCCTGAATTGATCTAAAAAATTTATACAGAAGATCTAACTATTAAGCATTAATCAAGAGATGTTTTGGAAATGTCATTTAAGCCATTAGGATGTAAGGTCATCAGTTTAAAAATCCAAAAGTTTTCTCTTTGTTTGAGTTTTTGAAACCGGTTAGGGATGTCACAGGATATTTGTTCAATGGGGTTAATAATAATTTTAAAATTATTATTACCCCCATTGAACAAATTTCTGAAACATCTCTTGATTAATGCTTAATAGTTAGATCTTCTGTATACATTTTTTAGATGTTAAAACATTATTTAATGTTCTTAACTTACAATTTCCTCTAGTGATTACGTCACTGATGCACTTTGACCTTGATCACATTGGCGTTTTTTTTTCTCACCGCGTGGTTTATTTAAAGCACTGTTGTTTATACTGTAATTCATATGGCCTGAGGAAGATGCCGGTGCGGCATTGAAACGCGTAGCCTTGATCAATAAACTTCATCATTTTACAGCATTTGTATCATTAATGGAGTAGCAGCGCCGTACTTATTCCCGTTTTTCTCAAATTGCATATTGCTAAGCTAGGGCGTTCAGGAATTTGCTCTGGGTTTCCTACCCAGTTTCGCTAGTTCTCCTTTCGCTAGTTCTCCCATGCAAGTCATTTATGACATGTCTACAGGATATCAGAAAAAACGAGATTTTTGAAGCAGCACTAGTCCCGAGTATGGTGCGGTGCACGCTGTCAAGCCAGGCAAACCAACTCCAGCACGATGTATATCCAAAGAAGTAGTAGGACAACAGCACACGTCTTCAAATCATCAAAGTGGTTTTATTGTCAAGACATCCACAAACGACAAGCAACGTTTCGACCCATAGTGAGTGAAGGGTCTTTGTCAAGCCGGCTTGACAAAGACCCTTCACTCACTATGGGTCGAAACGTTGCTTGTCGTTTGTGGATGTCTTGACAATAAAACCACTTTGATGATTTGAAGACGTGTGCTGTTGTCCTACTGCTTCTTTGGATGTCTACAGGATATGTCATTTGTTTGATAGGAAGATGTCCCACTTCTGGTACCCCACCTATCTTAATCCCTTGACCCCCAAACTGCCTGGTAAGTCGGCTAGAGATTGCTGCATCCAGGAAAAGATTAAATGAAGAAATGGGAGTCAATGGGCGTAAAATAAAACGGGAAACCAGAAGATAGAAGCTAAATAATCTCTTTGCAGTCAGATTTGTGGATCTAGAATGGACCCCAGGGCAGTCTGTTTAGTAAGCCTGCTGTTAGGGCACATTGTGTTGCCCTAACAGCAGCCCATGTCATAGCGACAGTGTAATGTACTTTCATACAAGAGTATGCTTATACATTATAAGTATAAAATATAAGTTGTAAAAAAGTAATCTCTTCATGGGATTAAAGAAATTATAATATAGAGATACTCCCCCACCAAAAAGTGATTATTTAGTATAAAATCAATTTTATTGCTTATACATTGCATAGAAACAAAAAATCGACACATTAGTTATCCACAGGATCGTAATAACCGGAAGAATTGATTTAACAGGTTATTTAGCATGAAATGTAAAAATAAAAAACAATGGCAAAAAAATGCTTTTCTATATTCATGCTGCTAAATAAGTTACATAAATTACAAAATAATTTATTTGTACTCCCAAGATGCGGTGAAAAAAAAAAATAATAATAATTCTCCCGCGTAAAACAAGGCCTTATACGTCCCCAAAAGTTTTGGCTGTTGAAATGCAGGACGGCAAATATGAAAAAACTGTAGCAGTTCATTAAGGCCCTTTCAGGCCTGGTCAATAAGGAGCTAAGATAATTTTTTTTTTTACATTAAGGTACATTGGGAAGGAAAAACCTGCAAAACCTGTTTCTCTTTCCAAATACTCCATGATATTATTATACAGAGCACTGTCCCTTTCCCTCTTGAGCATAGAGGTCACTATATCAAGATTATCCACCTTTAATTTTTTTTATCCTCCACCAGTATTTATACAATTTATTGATACTACTTCACCTGCTAACTAGAGTCGTATGGAAATACAGAGGAGTAGGAGGCCTTGTGCAGACATCCAAAATGTTGGAAATTCCACATCTTGGGGAGCCCCAGATGCCACTGTCCACATATGGACAGTGACGTTAGGAACTTTGAGATGCTGGAAATCCCAGCAAGGGAATCAGAAAAGCGTTGGATGGAAATTCCAGGCTGAGCACTACCTGATGCTCTTTCCGGGGACTCTAGCCCCAGGGAAGCTCCCCAAGGTATACGTTTAACGTATACCTCTGAGGGATGCCATACATTGGCATATGTCACATATAGGCATGTTAAAAAAACATATTTTTTTTGCATGATCCTTCATGATGGAATAGCGTAATCTACTATGTTATGCCATCCTCCAAAAATATGTATACCGACGTATAAAAGCCTGATTGAGACTAAAAGGACACGCTTTTCCGTCTGTCGGGCTAATGGAGCCCTATAGACAAGTCTGTAGATGATTATTCATTAAATAAAATCTAAAAATAAGTCTTAGGATAAATTAAACTGGTATATTTAACTAAATTAACATACATACACGTCTTTCCACTAAAGTGTACCTGTCATTTCAGGTGAATTTTTAGAATCAGCCATCATGTGTATGAACATGAGGAACAACACTATTCTTGACTTTTATATGACTTCTTTATTTTCAGCAGATTTCCCCTCAGCAGGCTCCATCTCTAATTGTGAGTTGTCCCTGAGCTTAGCTTCAGAGTGGACAGAAACTAGCTGCTATGATGTCTTCCATACACAGCACACACAGAGAAGAGGAGATCCTACTTCCTTATATCTAACTTATGTAGTGGGCAGTGTAGCTGAGAATCCAGAACAAGGGTGAGTCAGTAGAACACTGGCTAACAGCAGCAGCAGCAGCATGAAGGACATTTTAGAGCAGTAGTCAGTTGTGTAACTGACAATTTAGCACTGGTGTGAAAGAGTAGAATAATTACTCCACTCAGCAGCTTCTCTGTATGTCTCTTTTTTCTCTCTGCACCTGTTTTCCCCTCCTCCTCCCCTCTCCATAGACTTCTATGGTCAGAAGTTGTTACCTTATTCCTCAGTGAAACTGAAAATCCATCTCTCTTCCTCAAGATGGATTTTAGCAGGGAATTGAGAGTGAATAATCAGTGTGTATACAAAAAACAAAGAGTGGACCCAGGTATCTTGTGGGCTGAAATACACACAAAAACACATCAATATCACCAAAGGCAAAAAGATTAGCCCTTGTTTCCCAGACACATATTGAATGCTTACTAGTATTGCGGTGTATAGCTTTATTTGTATAACTATAAGCATACAAGTGAAGATTAAAAACGCAATGTGAACTGAGAAGTCTCCATACAATGATACTAATGATATCTCGTAGTCAGTACCGTCTAAGTGCAAAGTCAAACCACCCTCTCTGGTGGCCGCACTACCTATATAAAACAACTACGATTCGCGGCTGCAGTCCGTTTGAGTAGGGACTTAGAATTGTCAGAAAACACTGATTTTAAAATTGAAAATGTTTCACCACTGAAGTGGTGTCCTCAGGGGAAAATGGGGCTAATGGCGGTGGAACGTCTCCTATTTATGACCTCACTCCTGACATCATCTAAACTGACGCTACCAATCACGATGATCCTCATAAGAACGGTCCCTAAACGAAAAAATATGCTCCAATCAAGTACAGCTAACGTCCAGCCAATGAGGGACTTGCTATCGCTCATGAGGTGAAAATGACCGGGAACTAGCTTTCACGCCTGCACAATGGAAAGAGATTACGGCAGATAGACAAGTGTGAAAAACAGTTCACTGCGCATGCCAGTGAACTTAGATATAGAGGCACGATCGTATTATGAGTATAGCAAAATGTTTATATGGTTAAATCAGTGTTACCAATAATTAGAATATTTAGAAAGATAGGAATTATTTGAAAATGCAAGAGTTGTCTGCAGGGCTCATAGGAAATTCAGAATCCATGGCTACATTAACATTATTTTTCACAGGAAGGTCACAAAAGTAAAACCCTCATTAAGTCCACTAGGACTAAAGCTGTTTAGTTGGTAAAGCCACCGTGCTTCTTCCTATAACAACCTACGGTCTAAATTACCTCCTCTGGGACCAGGTTTCAACAGGTTGACACCCCAAAATTGGATGGATCTAGTATCATTCTCATGCACACATCTCAGGTGTCGGGATAATGGGGTATCCTCCTTTCGCTTGATAGAACTTAGATGTTTAGAAATTCTTCTTCTAAACTGTTAGATGGTTTTGTCTACATAAATTTTAGGACCTGGGCATCGCGAAATATATACAACTCCCATACTCTGGCAATTAATGAACTGTCTAATCTCATAAGACCCCATCAGGGGGATTGACAAATTTCTTAATTTTTGGCATAAAAGGGCAGAAAGAACAATGTCCACATGGATAGGAACCGAAAATAGGTGAAGGGTGCCATGTATCACATGGCATAGATGGTTTTGAATAATGGCTATGAACCAAAAATTCTCTCAGATTTTTTGCCCCTACGATAAGTAAGACTTGTGGTACTATTTAGCCCCTCATGTAGATCAGGATCGGCCAAAATAATAGGCCAACGGTTTTCTAAAATGACTTTCACTCTCTGGGAGTAGACATCATACGTTCCAATACATCTAATGTTAGTACTCATTTCTCCCAAATTTTTAGTTTGATTAATAAGAAGATCCATTCGGTCTGTCGCCCTAGCTCTGGCATAAGCTCTATGTAAGTTTTTTTTTGGGTAAACACATGCTCTAAATTTAGGATATAGAGTATCACATTCTGGTTGGAAAGTAAGATCATTGGAGCAGTTTATTTTAGCTCGTAGGTACTGGCCTATGGGATTCCCTTTTTCAGACATGGTGGATGATAGCTATTCCAATGTAAAAAACTATTAATAGCAGTGGGTTTTACGAAAGATATCAGTATGTACACTACCACCAGGATCCAAAGAGATTCTCAGGTCAAGGAAGTTAATCTCAGTTTTGTGAATTTCATAAGTCAACTTCATTCCAATAGTGTTATTGTTAAGAATCGTGAGAAAATTAGAAAATATTGTCTTTTCACCATCCCATAGAATTTAAATATCATCAATATAACGACCCCAAAACAAAATGTGGGAAGTGTAAAACAAAAGATCTTCAGAAAAAACTTGAAAATATTTCCACCACACCAAAAATAAATTAGCATAAGTGGTTGCGCAGACTGTGCCCATCTCAGTGCCTTTTAATTGATGGTAAATTTTACAGTCAAATGTGAAATAGTTACGTGTTAAAAGAAATTCAAGGAGTGTAAGGACAAATTTGTTATGTGACTGAAACTGAATATCCCTGGTGCTGAGAAAATGTTTGACTGCTGTAAGACTAAAATTGTGTTGTATATTGGTGTACAATGATTCTATATCAATACTTGCAATAAGAGTGGTCTCTGTTAGGTGAATTTTGTGGATCCTGGTTACAGTGTCTTTAGTATCCCGCAAAAAGGATTGAAGGAAAGTGACGAAGGACGATAAAATGTAATCAACATAAGTACTGATCCCCTGTGTTAGGTTATCATTGCCTGACACTGTGGGCCTGCCAGGGACCGGGCGAGAGGTCTTATGGACCTTCGGTAATGCATAGACAGTAGCCAAGGTAGGTACAGGGTTAAACATTTGTTTGAATTCATCTTGCGTGATAAGATTTTAGATTTTTGCTTCAGTGAATATATTCTGTAATTGAGATAGAAATTTGTCAGTTGGATTAATATCCAAAATTATATATGTGGTGGTATCACCAAGTAACCTCTGGACCATACTCACATAGTCAGTGCGGTCCATGATCACTATGTTCCCACCTTTATCTGATGGCTTAAAAATAAGATCTTCAGTCTTGGATAACTCTTCCAGGGCTAATTGTTCACTTTTACTAAGATTTTCAAAGACTCTAGCTTTATTCGTTCTAAGTTGTCGTAAGTTCATGCTAACCATTTTAACAAAAGTATCTATATATGAATACAGTGAAAAGGGAGGTGTGTTTTTAGATTTAGGACGTTATAAAGAAAAGGGACCAATTGCCTCAAGGACAAGGGCTAATCTTTTTGCCTTTGGCGATATTGATGTGTTTTTGTGAATAATCAGTGTGTAAGACAAGCTATACTAAAAAAATTATGTGGCAATTTTTTTTCGTAATAACTGAGTTTGCAAAACAACTTTCCTTTAGTCTACATGCGAATGACAGTTGTTTTCATCAGTGTGATATCAGTTTTTTTAACTAATAGCATACTGACCCATTCTTTGTTATGGCCCCATGCACACTTCATGTGTTTTTCATGGATCTCTGTTGGGGTCATGAGACCGGGCAGCAACAGAACACTGGGCAGCAAACTCAGAGCAGGTCCTATTCCTGTCCATGTTTGCGGCTGGCACATACGGAACGGATGCGGAGGACACACTGATGACACATGGACTGCGAAAAACGAACAACGGAACCCCTGTTTACTGGCCACAAAATGGAAATAGTCATGTACATGTAGTCTTACTCCAAGAAGTATGGTATTAAAAGGGTCACAGTGTAATACCTCAGTGAACACTATATAAACAGTCACAACTGATTCATGGATGATAACTCAGTCTGTAACTTGCAAAATGTTCTTGGCTCCAGAAAATTGACAACAGTCGCTTATCTTGCTTGGATACACCAATATATCCTGTTCAATTGAATTATAGCAGCGGTACATTAGGTATATCTTGATACTTTCAAAACTCTGCTGCAATTCTGTGTCTATAATAGTCTGATTGTCGCACTGACTGCGACCCAAAGTTGTGTGCTGGCTGATGTAGGGTTGAAGTGATCAACATCCAAACTCCTCTGCATGGATGTGCATGGGATGCAGACTGGATGGCTGCCTTCAACCTCTCCCCATCCCAATCGGTCTCTGGTCACATGTTAGCCTCTATTGGGTCTTTTTGATGCTCTCGCGATGCTCTATTCCACACAGCCACCTGCTCAGGACATACTGTCCTGGGAACCGACTGTCTTCCAGCTGGGCTTTTTATATAGGTTACACCTTTCCACCCTGATTCCCCCATTCTCTCTGGCATTTCAGCCATCTCCAGGGATGGCACCCACTAATCTTCTACTAAGGGCATTACATCCATTATAGGAGGACGAACTAACGTTGGCTCTGGAGGCTGACTCCAGATTTGCCGGGCCGAAGAATATTTTGTGTCAAGGTCTGGAAGCAGATTCAGAGGCCAGTGGTGGAAACAATCTTGATGGAGGGTGATAATAGCAAGAAAAGTCAAGTAACATTTTTAGTTCACAGCAACACGTAGTAACACGAGTAAGGCACAGACGTGGCCAGAAAATAATCCAAGTTCGGTACACAGATAAGACACAACCACATGTAGCATAAGGCAGGGACATCGTCAGAAAACCACCCAAGTTTGGTACACAAATAAGCAGCAACAGTTTGTAGAGTAAGGCAGCAATGAACTAGACTATAGATAGAAAGCTCAATAGTCCGGCAAGAAGGAAATGCAGGGTCCAGATTTATATAGGAGCCGAAAGGGTAAGACTAATCAGATAATTAAGGCAAGGAATCTCAAGAGGCAAGAATCAAAAGAGCAATAGATTCAGCATAGAGCTGTGCAGCAAAACAAGTATTTCAATGAGAAAAACTACTGCCAAGAGTTTCTGGTTTTTAATCCTGACAGTACTCTCTTGCTTCCAAGATGTCCTTTGGATCTCCTAGTGCCTTGCTTGTGAAGATATCTCTGATTAAATTATTTTGTAAGCCTAGGAGCATGCATGTTTACTTCAGTCATAACTAGAGATGAGCGAATCGCATTCAGTCTGAAATTCAAAAATTTTGCGGTTCATGGCACACAAATCAAAATTATGGTGTCCACGGGCTGCCATTTTACAGATTAGAAAAAGAAAAAGAGGAGAAAAGAGAAAAAATTACCATACTCACCTGGTCTCTCATAGTGACCTGTCCCTGTCGGTTTCCTGAGATGACGTAGTTTTGTCACATGTGTGTAATGTCAGGGTAGGGAGACAGACAGATGAGCCCTAATCTACCCGCCACTCAGTCCCTGCCTACTTGCAACGACCCGCCCTAGGCGATGGGGTAAAACTGGGCGACGGTCCCTACACTCAGTAGGTGCACGACAGACAAACAGACAAGGGTACAAAGAAGCCGGGGAAATGGGGAAGTTGCCCACGGGAACACCGTGAGCAACAAGCTAGGTGAACGAGCCGAGTCAAACCAGGAGATGAGCGAGGTACAAAAACGCAGAGCAGAAGAGTGGTCAGTAAAGCCAAGGTCAATAACAAGCAGAGGGTCAGTAGTTCAAGAAGCTGCAGCAGGGCCAGGAAACAAGCAGAGAAGAATCACAAGCAAAGGAGGAACAGGAAAGGCAGGTATAAATAGACAGAGGGTGGGAGCTAGCTCCGTCTGGCCAGGCTGTGATAGGCTCTCCCACTCCTAAGCCTGCCATCCTGGGTGGTGGAAGATGGAGTCAGTCTCACAGACATAGAAGCAGGTACAGACTGATTACCTATGGGTGTTAACACAGAAGCTGTGTCTGGCAGATCCTTTACATGTGACTGTTGCTGCGACGCATCCCTGGTGGCCCCCTGAGATGACATAGTTTTGTTCCAATCATAGGCTGCAGCAGTTATATGGGACAAAACAACATAATCTCAGGAGGCTGTCAGGGATGTATCGCCACAACGGTCACATGCGACAAACCAATGTCATCTCAGGAGTCCAGAAGTATAGTCATTTTTTTATTTGAGGGATGGAATCGCAAGTGCCCCGATTGCCCTGTTTGGCTCTCTGATGTCTTCTAGGACTGTATTCAACTTTAATCTAGTCCTTGAAGACATTAGAGAGTCAGACAGGGCAATCGGAGCACTTGCAAATCGCAGCAAATTTATTCGGACCGAATCGAATTGGATACCCAGTTCGATAGAATTTGGCCTGAAAGGAATTTCAGGAAATTCACTCATCTCTAGCCATAACCTTTCTGCTTGATCACGCCCAGTTGTCCATTAAGAAAGTCATAAGCATAAAGCTAAAATTGCTCATAACTCCGTCAAAAATTATCGTTTTTCTAAATAAAAAACACTGCTGTAATCTACATTACAGCGCCGATCACATTATGTACAAGATAGGGCACTTATAATATGGTGACAGAGCCTCCTTAAACCTTTAGGCCTCATGCCCACTTCAGTTATTTTCTTAAGTGTGCTATCTGTTTTTTTAATGGATAGCACAGTCACACATTCATTTCTATGGGGCCATGCACACTTCCGTTATTTTAACGGAACCGTGTGGCCGTTCCAACAAAAATAGGACAGATCCTACTCCTGTCCGTTTTTGACGTAACAGTCTCGCCCATTTCATTCATTTGGTCCATTGAAACAACGGATTGCACACGGGCGCCATCCGTGTGTGGTCCGTGTTTCACAGAATCATTAGCGGCCGTACGATGGGCAACGGAAGTGTGAATGAGGCCTTAGTAATATCATCAAGTATTCAGTCACTGCTGGAAGAGTAGAAATTGGTAAATCTGGAGGTGAAGGGCTGTAGTAGCTGTAGCGTCCATGGCCGCGGACCGTCAGGGTTACTCACCGCTCAGCGGCCGCAGCCATGGATCTGTGAGCTTCGGCCTATAACTCTTCCCCAGGAGACGCCAGCGCTCACTTCCGCTCCGGTCCGCTGTGTCCCGTAGGGTGCCCACGCACGCTCTTGCCCAGCCTTAAAGGGCCAGCGCGCACATGGGAATTATCACTAATTAGCCCATGATCACTCTGGACTATAAGAAGGGCCCTGCCCCTTTGCTCATTGCCTGAGCGTTGTTCCGCCTGCTGTGTTAGACCACGTCTGGTGTCTGCTTTTAAGGTCTCATCTGTGCGCCATTGCTACGGTCTGAAACACTACAGGTACCCTTGTGCTTGGATTATTTATATATTGACTTGGTAGTCTGTTGGCCAGCTGCTATCCCGCTACGGCGGTATGGCTCAGTGGGTCCACATACCCACATATCGTGACAGTAGCATAGAAATGACTTTGTGGTATTGAACTATTAAATGCGAATTCAGCTGTGGGTAAGTAGTCTAACCAATCATCCTGAAGATAACTAATAAAAGTACGGTTAGTTCTTTCAGTTTGTTCATTTGATTGGGGATGAAATGCAGAAGATATATTTACTCTTATTCCAAGAGTAGAGCAAAAACATATTCAGAATTTGGAAGTGAACTGTACCCCTTGATCAGAGACCACAATATCTGGAATTCCATATAATTTCAATACTTCCTGAATCATCATTCCAGCAGTTTATTGTGCAGTGGGTATGCTCTTGATTGGGATAAAATGGGACATCTTTGTCAAATGGTCTACAACAACCAGAGTGGTGTTCATTCCTGTGGAAGAAGATAGGTCAACCACAAAATCCATAGAAACTGAGCCTCAAGGGCAAGATGGAATGGAGAGTGGCTATAGTACACCTAAAGGAGAACAGTGAAAGTTTTATTTTGAGCCAAACCCAATTTGAAGAAACATATTTTTGAATGTCCTTCTTAAAACTTGGCCACCAAAAATAACGGGGAAATAAGTTATTGAGTCTTTTTAATGCCTAAATGTCAATCCAGCTCAGACTCATGGACTAATTTTGGAACATCAAGCCATGCTGTTTCTAGTATATAGAAAAAAAGAAGTTGCATCAAGAATCCATCTTTGAAGAAGAGATTGAGCCTTCTGCTTCTGGCACAGACCCCTCCAAAGCTTCTGGCACCCTCAGACAGCTGGAACAGCTGATTTGTGGGGAGTCCAGGTGTCAAACCCACACGATCATATACTGATTACCTATTCTGTTGATAGGTCATCAGCACAAAAAACAGCCCCTGACCTGGACAAGTCCTTTCAGGATGAACTGAATAATGCCACCATACTGTTGTTGATTAAAACACACTATACTTAGACCAATATTGCCACCATACAGTGACCATATAGTAGCAGATACCAGTCCTGCACAGGCGACCTGCAGACTATATAAGTTATTACAGTATAGGTACATCCAGTGACTCACAGGTAACATCTTCTCAGATTTGAGTTGTTCACTTTCACCTTTTCTTCTTCATCCAGGCCAGACCGCCATGACAACTTTTCCCAACCATGACTCGTCACTGCAGAGAATGACACTGATATCTTTGGCTCCTCGCTTTTCTAGCACACTCTCTACCTCTACATAAACTCCCCATTCATTGTGCCCCAGACAGCAATAATGCCCCCTCTAGGTGCCCTACATAGTAATAGTACCCACCATCTTTTGTGCCCCATAAAGGTCCCACACAGTAAGTGCTACTTTTATTCCCCTACACAGTAATAGTGTCCCCTTTAAAACCTATCCAGTGATAGAGCCACTTTCAGAGCCCCCTACAAAGTAATAGTGACCCCTCTCAGTATTAATACCGTATTTTATGCCCCCACTCGGTAATAATGCAGTTTTATCTCCCCACAGTTATAATGACTCCACTTAGTACTAATGCCCCTTTTATGCAACACTCAGTAATAATGCCCTCTTTTATGCCCCCACAGTAATAATGCCCCTTTATGCCCCCACTGTAAGATCAATCCCTATTTTTATACCCCCACAGTAGGAATGCCCCCTTTTTAGGCCCCCACAGTAGGAATTCTCCCTTTTTAAGGTCCCCACCATAGGAATGCAGCCTTTCTGGGGCCCCCACTCAGTGCTATGATCGCCGACAATTAACAGTGCCCCAACTTATTCCTGTGATCGAACCCCCATTAAAAGTCTATGAGTTCAGCAGCCTGGCTGTCATCAGCGTTCTCCCAGTTTCTTGTAGGCCGCAGGTCTAAACTAGGCTGTAGCCTATGAAAGCATACAGCGGGGTAGGGAGTCAATGGATCCCTTCTCCGTTATTGTTTGGTGCATTTCATGGCCTCTGGCGGTCGCCCTATCTGCGCCCCTCTGGTAATCCGCAACTGCCTATAGCACAGCCAATCATAATGGCTATAGATTATAGGTGTGAGTCACTGATGACTCAGCGGATGACAGTCATATAAAACATAGCCACTATAAGCAGGGCGGCCAGTAAATGCTGCTGCACATAGTGGATTAGTGTTAGGTTATGTTCACACGCAGAGTCAAAAAAAGAGAAAACAGCTCCTGATTTTCAGACTTTTTTTTTGGCACTCGCGATTTTCGCTGCGTTTTTTATGGACGTTTTTGGAGCTTTTTTTGCTAGAGTCAATGGAAAAACGGCTCCAAAAACATCCCAAGAAGTGTCCTGCACTTCTTTTTCGTGAAAAACGCTCCGCCGTGTGAACATACCCTTAGTGAGTGTGTTTCATAGTAAGGAGAAGGGAGCAGATAGTTAGATTTTTCCTTAATCTGATAGAGAGGTAGATGTAGGAGTAGTCCGTGGGTCAGTGGGTTGGTTAGTTAGGCAGGCACAGGCAGCCATTGCTGGGAGTGAGTGCTGCTGCTATACAATTCTTACATTAATGTGTGAATCACCAATCTTCATCACATTATTTACAAATCTTCGATATTAATCCTGGTGATAATAGCGTGTGGCTGTCTTCTGAAACAGACATCATGGACATACATCACTCATTGTTTTGCATTGGCAAAACAATCAAAATTCAGTACAAAGATAAGCAGCAAATGTTTGTAGAATAAGGCAGAGACGTGGTCAGGAAGCAATACAAAGTTCGGTCCAAGACACCCAGGGGCTTTTACTCTGATGATATTACTGTTCAGCCTACGCTTCAGCAGCACCTATGCCTCCTGATAGAGTGCAGGGGATATATGATGAAAGCATTTCGGATCGGCCTGGCATCACTGGATGGGATCTCATGTTCTAAGGTCTGAGTCAACCCAAAATCACTCTTTGTGTGGGAGAAAGCGTGCGGGTGTTGTTCCAGAAAGTGTTTCCCTTAAACTGTACTTCTTTTAACCACTGCTCTCCTGTGGTTTCCGAGATGTCGGTACAGACTTGGCACACCATAATCGTTGCAGTACCCACTTCTGCAGGCAATATATTGCGACTGCGGCTCTTGTGCGTCTTGAACCTCAAGTACCGGGAACACTTCTGCAATCAACTCTCTGGGCCTAAGAAACAAAGATCACCTGGTTAGAATTTTGTTAGCTGTGGTAGTTTCTTTAGGATATGTGAAGCAAGAATTTTAGCGTTAATTTGTACATCCATATGAAGTAATGAAATTAGCTGGAAGTTTGAGGGGGTTGCAGGATCCTTCCCAGGTTTTCGGAGGGTAACTATGGTAGTCATTAGAATTTCAGGAGAGAAATTACCCTCTTGTGAGGCTTTGTTAAGAACAGCTGTGAAATTAGGTAACATGGTAATGAAGACGTGTTTGAAATATAGATTTGTGAAACCATCTGAGCCCGCAGATTTGTGAGGCTTTTAAAAAACAATCTTTCTATTTCTACTTCTTGTGAAATTATAGGGGATGACAAAGATTGTAGTTATGCAGGGGACACTTGAGACAACTGTACAGACTGTAGAAAGTTGTCAGATTCCTCCGCTGTGGGCTGAGTAGAAGAGTCTGCATGTACTATAGATAGTAATGGGAGCTATTGTATGTGTCAACTTCTTGCTGCTGCAGGCATGTTTTGTTTTTTCAATGCGAAAAACATGTAATCTTTTGATAACTTTTTATTCCTTTTTTTGTATGAGGCGAGGTGACCTAAAAACAGCAATTTTGGCGTTCACCATGCGGGTTATATAATGTTACATTGTAATAGTTCTGACTTTTCCGGACACGGAGATACCAATTGTATTTTTTTTTTTTTTTACATTACTTCAGGGGGAAAATGGGATAGTTTTTTTTGTGTATACTAAAACAGTTTTTTACTTTTTTTATTAGTCCCACTAGGGGACTTGAACAGGGGATCGTTGGATTTCTTGCATAATATACTGCAATACTTATGTATTGCAGTATATTGTTGTTTTGTTTTTTTGCTGGCTCCTTTTAAGCCCTGCCTCTAAGCCATGAGAAAGAGGGGGTGGTCCCCTTCATCAGGGGTCCGTTCCCTCATTACTTTTAAAAAATAAACATTTTATTTATAATTATTGTTTAGAAAAAAGGGAGATACAGTACAGCCATGAATACAATACAGAAATGAACAAAAATCTCCATAAGCAAACAAAGAATAAGTCCATGGCAATCAGTAATACATCCAGTATTGTACATGAGAATCTTTCAAAGAGTTAATTCGAAGAAACAATACAAAAATTGTTCACACAGAAAATACCTAGGAACTAATCATAGTTAGAAATCCGTTGAAGGTATGACAATACTGTAGAATCACCGTAAACAAATGCCCAAACGAGGGCAACAACTAAAAAAGAAACCGCTCCCTCTTTTTAATGGCTTAGATGCCGTGGTCGCTATTGACAGCAGCATCTTAGTGGTTCAATGGCCAGGATCAGAATTATCTCCGATATCGGCCAATGCAGGTGTCGGCTGTAATATACCATCGACATCCACTAAGTGTGGAGTGGGAATAGCCAGTGAGCTTGCTCCATACTCACCCCTCCCGGCTATGACGTGAGTGTTTATCTAAAAGAAAGGCTATTTGGATGTAGGGAAGGTGTGATTCTTTTGACCAGAAAAGCACCTGCTTAGTTGTTGCTTGTTTAAAATAGCATCTGTAGGTGCTTGTAGTAAAATTAGGGCTTTGTTGCTATTAGCGACTGTAACTGCAATCTAAGGGAACATAGTTCCACAGAGCGGGTAATAGATGGGGACAATTTATTTTGTGTCTCCAAAAGTTTAATGGAAGTAATTCCCTCCTGTATCTCCTTCCTCTGTTTTTTCTTTGCTTTTGAGAAGGCTTGGATGAGAATCTCCTGCTTGTAATTCTTATAGGCATTCCAGATTTGGCCCCCTTCACATTGTGTTATTATCTTCTGTTGAAGGCATAGACCGGATGGACGTATATCTCCAATAGAAGGCTGCAACATAACATATCCCACTGTATAGGCTTACAGTAGGATATGTTGCCTGAACAGTTCCTACCCCTTCTCATCCCACAGGCAGATCACTACCTGATGCTCTGCCTGGGGACTCCGGCCCAGGGGAAGTTCCTGATGTCACTCTATATATGTACTGTGGCATCAGGAGATTTACCAGGGCCGGAGTCCCAGAGTAGAGTGGTTCCTGAAGCCCTGCTCTTGATGTCACTGTCCATAAATGGAATGTTATGCCAGTAGCTTCCCCAGGGCCGGAGGCCATGGCCAGAGTACTTTTTGATGCTCTACCCATGGACTCTGACCCTAGGGAAGTTCCTGATTTCACTGTTCATAAGTGGACAATGACGTCCGGAACTTCAAGAGTCATCAGGAAGCACTGGGCCCGGAAATCCACATATCGAGAGTGAAGTCAGGAACTTACCCAGGGCTGGAGTCCCTAGGGCAGGGCATCAGGTAGCACTCTGTCTTGGGGGTAAGGGCTTTTTAGGTCTATGACTATACAGTGGGATACATTGCCGGCTTCTGCCGAAGGTATACATCGGTGTTGCTTGCTGGCCTGTGCAGGAAGCTCTAGTGACATATCTATCCATATATGGACAATGACATCACTGGAGCTTCCCGGCATATATGTTGAATGTATACCTCTGACAGATGCCATACAGTGGCATCTGTCACCCAAAGGCTCCTATGTTAAAAAATATATATACTGAGCGCTATAGGTTTCGATGCGGGATCCCGCAGGATAGAATATTATAGTCCACTACACTATTCCATCCTTCAAAAAAAAGGTTTGCTAACATACAACAGACAGACTTAGGCCAAAAAAAACCTCTTTTGGCCTCCGTCGGACCAATGAAGTCCTACAGACACGTTTATGTGATTAGAAGGGGGGTCTTAGATGTTTGTTTGCCACAGATTGTTTATTAATGGTAAACAAAGGATAGATCTTGATGTAACTTTATGCGGTAATCGGTGTGGCTAAGAACTAAATTGAATTTCCATAGAGATGGGTATGATGAAAATAACATTTCGTGTAGGGTTATAACAAATGATGTGTGGTCAGACCAAGTGATAGTACCAATACTGTATGTACTAGATTGTAGTAGTGCTAACTTGTTCAAAATGAAAAAGTTAATCCTGGAGTAAGAATGAGGCTGGGTTCACACGACCATGTTACGTCCGTAAAGTACGGAACGTATTTCGGCCGGAAGACCCGGACCGAACACAGTGCAGGGAGCCGGGCTCCTAGCATCATAGTGATGTACGATGCTAGGAGTCCCTGCCTCGCTGCAGGACAACTGTCCCGTACTGTAATCATGATTACAGTACGGGACAGTAGTTCCACGCAGAGGCAGGGACTCCTAGCGTCGTACATCACTATGATGCTAGGAGCCCGGCCCCCTGCAGTGTGTTTGGTCTGGGTCTTCCGGCCGAAATACGTTTCGTACATTACGGACGTAACATGGTCGTGTGAACCCAGCCTGACAGTGGGTATGAGGAGAATAGTGTAGTCTCTTTCACTGCCATATTGACACTGTCATAAAGCGTAGAAGCCTTTATCTCTTATGGTGGTGGACAATGTGGTAGTGTGTCTGCCTCAAGCAGAAGAGTCTAATCCATATTCAAGAACGGTGCTGAAATTATCCTATACAATTAATAGACCTTTACTAATATTCCTAATCCTGGGTGGGATAGCTGGACAAAATTTTAGAAAGGCATGAAGTTCTGGTGGGGAGAAATCTTCAGGAATCCCTCTTACTTTGATGTAGTTCCATCTGGATCTGTCTTTAGCATCAGTTGCTTTACTTTTAAGTTGTTTGACATCTTCCATTTACCTGTTATACGTATCCACCAGTTTGTTATGGGCTGTGAAGAACTCCATCTTGAGCTCCAAATGGTCAGTGTGCTCTCCCAGTACATTAATGTTGTATTGAAGTCTGTGGATCAAGAAGAGACCCTATTGTTTATACCGTTTTGAAGAAGGACTTGCACGTTCTCACTATCCACAGTAATAGGAGCATTAGAAAAATAAATTGAAATAGATCACCTCTTAAACAGCTCTTTCCCCTCATTCAACCTCTTAATTTAGCTGGACCTTTACAAGAGGGTGAAGAAGTAAGGGGTGGCATTCGACCTTCATTTATGGCTCTCTCAGTTATCCTTAAATGTATGAAAAAAGTGCTCTCCCAGCAGCCTTCCCTACCACCAAACTACTGTAAATTGGACTGGTAGGTGAGGCGGCTCCATGAGCGCTAACATCTTCTTGAGATACTCCAACATTATAGAAAAATTTTGTAAGCTTCTTATGGGCTGCAGCTTTCCCCCTTTTTTTGGTCACGATGGCTATGGGTATGGTATTCTTTTTAATTGGGGGGCGATAAGCTTGTGAAGGGCGATAAGTTTAATTGGAGGGTGATAAGTTGTTGCTATCGCTTAAACTTGTTGCCTTAGGGGGGAGCCTAATTAGGGATCAAGGATGCAAAGTTACAGATGTTCTGTTTTGAAAGGGAACAATGGTCCAAGAAAAAGATCTATCTAATGGCAGGAGGGATATGTGATTTAGATGTGAATGGGGGAAGGTTAGACTCAGTGGGATCTAGCTGAGCTTTTAGATTTGGTGTAGGCCTCAAATAGAAATTGCTCCTTTTTTGTAGCAGGAACAACTAAGTAGGATGTTTGGGTGGTGCCGATGAGCCAGTATAGGCTATATCTGGCATCTGTACAGCCCATGGAGTGCAGAAAATTAATTGTTTGGATCTTCTCTTAGGCCCAAGGTGGGCCTCTCACCAGAGTGCGTGGCTGAAGGAACCATGGGTGATATAAAAATTACGGCCTCAGAGGCTGCATGCTGTCACAACCGAAGCCGCAGAGTAGCACCATAGGATAGGCTCGGGTATACAATAGACTTTTAAATGCATCGGGTAGCTAAGTCCTGAGTGCTGGGGAGAGTTCACATAAGGGATGGAGTGATTATTTTGCTGGATTCCTATGGCATGGCGACGATCCTGATGACCTTGTATGACTTACCTAAGGAGTCAATCGCGTCTACCAACCACAAAATGGTATGGTTGGTGAGGTGCTTGTAGTGGAATAAGCAAGATTAATATACTTTACTCAGATTAGAAGTACTGTGAACTGCTTTAGAGCATAAGGTATGCAGGAGCTCAGGAGTCAAGTGGACATATTCTTCTGTGTCGAGGCTCCACCCACTACAAAATTCATTACGAGGGTATGTTCACACGGGCTATTTTCGGCCGCATAAAAAAACGGCTGCGAAAAAGAAGTGCAGGTCACTTCTTGAGCGGTTTTGGAGCCGTTTTTCATAGAATCTATAGAAAACAGCTCCAAAAACGGCTGTAAAAAGCATTGCAAAAATTGTGAGTGGCATAAAAAACGTCTGAAAATCAGGAGCTGTTTTCCCTTGAAAACAACTCTGTATTTTCAGACGTTTTTTGCTAAGCGTGTGAACATACTCTTATGGAAAAATTTGGACACATCCATAACAACCTGTACTTTAAAATTTAAACGTCACTTATGACGCACAGTTAACGGCAAAAGCCAAAACGTTTTTTGGTCATCTCACCGGAAGCAGATGGCTCCAACCACTGCATAGTGGCTGTGCTGCCGAACTGCAGCTCTGCTCCTATTCACTCCTATTCACTCCAGTACGGCAGCTCGGCCACTATTCCATGATCGGAGCCATCTGCTTCCGGCATGGACGTCCAATGCCTGAGGCAATCAGAGCAGCTGATTGGTGCATGGTCCAGATGTCGGAGCTGCACCGATCATATACTGATAACCGATCCTGTAAATAGGTCGTTAGTTGTCTGTTCGTAGACAACCCCTTTAAGGCACAAACTGGGCTGCATCCTTAACCCCTTTCCACACCGCACTGCAATAATATGGCATGGGAAACAGGTAGTTCCCACATCACGCTGTACTATTATGGCTCAATACTGACCTCAAAACCTAAGTGGTTTTACAGAGGGAAGTAATACAGTGTATTATCTGAACAATCAAAGGATCACATTGTCCAGTCCCATAGTAAAATTGGAAAAATATGTAAAAATAAATCAAAAAGCGTTTACAGAAAAATAAAAAGTTTCACTTAAACAATCTTTTATTATTGAAAAAAGTATAAATAATAAGTATTGCCGCACCGGATGACTCGGACTATAAAATTTACATGATATTTTTCCGATACAGTGAAAACAATAGCAAAAAGAAAAAACCCTGTCAGAATAGCTGTTTTTTGTTCATTCCTGCTCCTAAAAATAGGAAAATAGGTTGTATGTACCCCAAAATGGTACCAATAAAACGAAATTTAACTACAAGTGATTTTATTTTGATGGAAAATAAAAATGTAATAGATATCGGAATGTGGGGACAGACAAATAAACTATTTTGTAAAAAAATAAATATTTTTATTGCACAAAAAATTACTCCTGCAGACTAAAGGACTAAAGCATGATATTTATACAGCACGGTGAACGCCATAAGAATAAATCCAAAAAAACAATGGCAAAATTGCTGATTTTATTTACCCCTTGCCCCCCCCCCCCCCCCAATGAATAAAAATGATTCAATACTTTATATTTACCCCAAAATGGTGCCATTAAAAAAATGCAACAAATTCTATAACAAAAAAAACAGCCATTATCGCAAAAAGTAAGAAAGTTATGGGTTTCGGAAAGCAGAGATAAATTTTTTTTTTTTTAAATCGCTGTATCCTTAAGGCCCATACTAGGCTGTATCCTTTAGGGTATAAGGGGTTAAAATCCTAATATAAAAGACCCATTTGAAAGCATGATGACAATAACACAGTATCCTTGCATCTGAAAAAACATTAGAGACTAGCGAATTATGCACATCTGCACATATTTCTTTTGAATGTGCTATATTAAAAAGTTAAGGGCCAAGGAAGAAGAAAATTCCTTTCCTATTTTCATGTCACTTGAATAGGTCGCATATGATCAAGGACAAGGCTTCATTTTTCTTCTAAATGTCGTGTTTAAAAGACATAACTTACACTTACAAACACTTAAAAAAACATTGCAGAGGAGAAAAAACTGTTGTGCTTGTATTTGCATTTTGTAGAGAAAAATAAATTATTTTGCGAATTGTGGATTTAGTTGTGAATAGCCTTGATGCAAATAATGATGAAAAGGCCGCTGCTGAGTTTTGTAATGAGAACAAGGGCAAATCGTACATGTAGGTAGAGCTATGTTCCAGCCTCACACACAGACGAAAGCCTATATAATATATTCCAGCATCTCATGACAATAAGGCGAAATTCACGCGAACGTGTGCGTTTTGCGCGTGCACAAAACGCAGCGTTTTTTGTGAGTTGCAGTTCCGTGTGTCATAAGTATTTGCTGCGTGGCTGCGTGATTTTCACGAATATGCCATCCTTATGACACGTGGTTTTGAGGTTTAGAAAAAGAAGAGGTGGTTTTATTTTTCCCTTCATTTCTTGATCTACTGTTGCGCGAATCACGCGCGACACACAGAAGTGCTTCCGTGTGCTGCACGTGATTTTCACGCACCCATTGACTTCAATGGTTGTGTGATGCGCAAAAAACGCTCAAGTATAGGACATGTCGTGAGTTTCCACTGCGTGTCCGCTGCGTGAAAATCACGGAATGTCTGAATGTCCCCATTGCCTTACATATATACGGACGTGAACTACGCTCGTGTAAATAAGGCCTAAGAAATAGAAATAGTGGAAATACTAAAACACATACAGACTTCATTATTAGGGTATGTTCACACGCAAATGCAAAATACGTCTGAAAATACGGAGCTGTTTTCAGGCGCAAACAGCTCCTGAATTTCAGACGTTTTTGCAAGTACTCGCGTTTTTCATGGCGTCCATTACAGACATAATTGGAGCTGTTTTTCATGGAGTCAATGAAAAACGGCTCCAAAAACGTCCTAAGAAGTGACATGCACTTCTTTGATGCGGGCGTCTTTTTACGCGCCATCTTTTGACAGCGACGCGTAAAATTAAGGCTCCTGGGAACAGAACACCGTAAAACCCATTGCAAGCAATGGGAAGACGTTTGGAGATGTAATGGAGCCGTCTTTTCGGGTGTAATTCGAGGCGTAAAACGCCCGAATAACGTCTGAAAATAGGCCGTGTGAACATACCCTTAGAGAGCTAGTAAAAATCATGTTATATATGGAAATTAAGCAAGTTTACAATCAACAATGCTAGAAGTAAGATTTCCATTATGTTACCCAAGATTAGGATAGATGTAAGCAATTACAATCTCTTATGGTGGCGCTATATAAACAACAGGAAATAAATGTAGGGGTATTTTAGACTATTATTGGGGTTGTCTGGTTTAAAAAACCCGTTTTTAAATACTTATTAAAAATTCTGTTGCAATATAACCAGCTAAAAAAAAAACAAATGGGAGGAACAGCGCCACATAGGGTAACAATGTTAAGTAGGGGGTACAGAATAGTAGGTAGATTAAAATGTACTCACCTGATATTGCTGTCCTATCATGTAGACACAACACTATTTTTAGGCGTTAGGAAGTGCAGCCGATGTCTTAACACCCGTGCCCAAGGGCTCACCAAGTTGCCAGTCCACAGGATTAGGCCTTATTCACACGTGCGTGTCCGTTTTGCGCGCATCCAAAATGCTGCGTTTTGCGCGCGCAAAAGCTCAGTGTGGCATCTGTATATGGTGCGTGGCTGCGTGATTTTCGCGCAGCCGACATCATTATGACACTCTGTTTTTATGTTTACAAAAATAAAAGCAGAAGGTGTTTTTCTGGTTTCATTCATTCTAACTACTGTTGCTCGAATCACGCACGGCACCCGGAAGTGCTTCCGTGTGCCGTGCGCGATTTTCACGCACCCATTGACTTCAATGAGTGCGTGCTACGCGAAACACGGGCAAGTATAGGACATGTCGTGAGTTTTACGCAGCGCACATACGCTTCGTGAAAATCACCGACAGTCTGAACGGTCCCATTCACTTACATATGTCCGTGCGACTTTCACGCGTGTATCACGGATGTATAACACGTTCGTGTGAATAAGGCCTTAAAGAGAATGTGTCGCTATAAATGTTTTTTTTTTTAGTTAAACCATTATTATTTGAGTAGTTACACATTGCTTTAATTTTTTTAATGTTTTCACAAGTCAGGAAATATTATAAATTAGATTCTAATGTATAACATTTCCATGTGCTGGCCACTAGAGGGAGCAGTTCCCAAAATTGCAGCATGGTCAATGTGGTAAAGTAACCACATTGCTTTATGCTGCAAATTTGGGGTAGACACACTCTCTCTAGTGTCCTCACACAATCCCCCTCCCTTATTCTGGCTAGTGCCAGGAGAAGGAGGGGTTTGACTATTCAAACCTCCTACACTGTGTGCCGCCATTTTTTGAGTGACTGCACAGTGTAGGAGGATTAGATACAGTGCTAAGCAGACAGTATAACACGAACATACATGAACATAATACACACATCACATACACAAACATAAATTACCTGCTCCTGCCGCCGCTACCGCCTCCGCTCCTATTCCTTGCATCTTCACTTCCTTGAACATATGGCCGGAAGCCGCGGCCGGAAGTCATCATCTTGCTGTCCGGCAGAGACATCCGGTCCACATGAAAATTGCGCCGGATTTCGCTTTGCTAACAAGCTTTTTGGTCTATGTGGGAGCGGCGCATATAGTCGAGCTCCATAGTCGCAGTAGGGCCTTTGAGCGGAAGTATGGACAATCACTGGGTGCCTACTCCAGTAGAATAAACAGAAGGCTTTAGAGAATATTATTCAATCCAATTTATTTTTATTTTTAAAGTCTCGTTAAAAGCAACACATTTTGGGTTGTCACAGACCGCTTTCTCAAGCTATAGAGACAGCTAGGTGGCTGATAGCATTATATTTTACCAGAGCCGGCCTTAGGGCTGTGTGACCTGTGCCATTGCACAGGGTGCATCACTCCAGCAGGTGGAAGGGGGGGCTGCCTTTCCGCCCAAGCACTTCTTCTCTCAGTGGTGTCGCTACCGCTGTAGCAGCCTTGGCGGCTGCTAGCAGCCACAGTGGGCATGAGGACGCCCATGCCACTGTGGCTGCTACAGTGGTAGAGGCTCCACATTCAATAGTATCTGCGTCCTTAGGATGAAAGTACTATTGAACGCTATAGCAGAGCAGGGAGGTATCTCCCTGCTCTGCTATCTACTAGCGCCACTGTAGCTCCCTGTAGGAGCGGAATCCCTGTGGGGCCGGAGATTTTGCTCGGATCCGAAAAGGTTTGGAAACTCTTTACTAGGCTACAGGATCACGTCGGCCTACGCAAGGAGCCCGTCGGCGGCGTTGTGCAGCAGCCCAGTTCGTCGTGGGAATTGGTTCTAGGTGAGTACAATTTTTTTTGTTTGGGGGGGCACTGTCTACAAGGGGGAGATGGGGGGCTTTATGGCACCGTCTACATGGGGGAGGTGGTGGCTGTATGGCATTATCTACAAGGAGGAGGTGGGGGATTATGGCACTGTCTACATGGAAGCTGTATGGCACAATCTACAGGGGGGCACTATCCACAAGGGGGGGCTGTATGTGTGAGCCAGAGGAGGGTGCATTAAACTGTGTGGAGGCCACTAAGCAGACATTATACTGTGTAGGGGCACTACAGGGGGCAATATACTGTGTGTGGCACTTAGGGGGCATAATACTGTGTGGGCACAATTAGAGGACAAAATACTGTGTCCTTGAAGGGGTTATAATATATTATATTATTAACCCCTTAATGACCAGCCTATTTTAGACGTTAACGACCAAGCCATTTTTTATGTTTTTCCATCGTCTCATTCAAAGAGCTATACACTTTTTATTTTTGCGTCGACATAGCTGTATAAGGTCTTGTTTTTTGCGGGACAAGTTGTAATTTTTAATAGCACCATTTTGGGGTACATAGAATTTATTGATTAACTTTTATTAACTTGTTTTTGAGGGGGAATAGAAAAAAAACAGTAATTTCGCCACACTTTTTTCTGTCCTAAATTTACGCCGTTTACCATGTGGTATAAATAACACAATAACTTTATTCAGCGAGTTGTTGCGATTGCAACTATATCAAATTTGTATAGTTTTTGTATGTTTTACTACTTTTACACAGTGAAAACACTTTTTTTTCAAAATTATTTGTTTTTGTGTCTCCATATTTGAAGAGCCGTAACGTTTTTATTTTTTCGCCAATGCAATTGTAGGAGGGCTTTTATTTTTGCGGGACGACTTGTAGTTTTTATCGGTACCATTTTGGAGTAGATGCGACTTTTTGATCACTTTTTATCACATTTTTATTAAGTCAGGATTCACAGAAAACAGCAATTTTTGCATGGTTTTTTATTTTATTTTTTACGACGTTCACCGTGCGGGTTAAATTATGTAATAAGTATATAGTTGGGGTCGTTACGGATGCGGCGATACCAAATATGTGTAACTTTTTAACTTTATTTTGTTTGTTAATAATAAATCAGTTTGTAAGGGGGAAAAGTGGGTTTTTCATTTTTTATTTCTCTTTTTTTTTTTCACTTTTTATTAAACTTTTTTTTAAACTTTTTTACTAGTCCCACTAGGGGACTTCACTATCTGATCCTACGATCGCATTTATAATACACTGCAATACTTCTGTATTGCAGTGTATTATGCCTGTCCGTGTAAAACGGACAGGCATCTGCTAGGTCATGCCTCCGGCTGCCATCGGAGAAACAGACACTCGGCGATCTTATTGCCGGGTGTCAGTTTGATGAGAGGGAGCTCCCTACCTCTCTCCAAACCACTCAGATGCGGTGCACGCTATTCAGCACCGCATCTGAGGGGTTAAATGGGTGAGATCGATACTTATATCGATCTCACCCGGTCGAGCAGGGACACCCCCAGATTTGACAGCTCCCTGCTCTGTTTACTTATTCCGATGCCGCGACGTAAAAAGTCTATGGCATCGGAATAAGGCCCGTTAGTGACCGACGTAGAAACACGATGGGCTGGTCACTAACGGGTTAAATATTATTATTATACTGTATGTGGGGCACTAAAGGGGCATTATACTGTGTGGGGGCACTATATAGGGCATTATACTGTGGGGGGCATTATACTTTTTATGGTGCATTTTTTTTATGATGGTGTGGGGCGCTGAAAGATAATGTTGTAAAGCCGGCCCTATATTTAACATATAATTAACATATTTAACCATTGATCATCAATAAACTATAGATTAAAAGGGTTATCCAAGAGTTTTTACATTTTGAAGAAAAGCAGGAGAGTGTATATAATAATAAAAATTACTCACCCTTTGAAATGTCCCCGCTCCAGCGCTCACACCCCGTTCCGGACCTGTAAACTCCTGCAGCGGTCACATGTCCTTCATCGGTTAGGTGCCGCTGAAGCCAATCGCTGGCCTCAGTGGTTGCTTACTGACAGGTTTCCCCACAGATAACAGCTGATGACTGGGAGCCCAGTAGGGAGACACTTTGTGATCAGCTTATTGTCAAGGGAGCCTTCTAACTAGTAGCTATTGTCTAAAGCGGAGAACCCCTTAACCCTAACATTGTTATTTGTGTTAGTGGTAAATTTTGGTTTGATATGTTTACTCTTTATTTAAAATTCTAAAGTGTAAATACAACTTAGAAAAATTTGCATTTTCCTACATTTGAAAATGGATAATGGTACCACACATAGTAGTAAATAAATAAGGTTTACTATATGTCTTCTATATGTAGGCATTATTTATTTTATTTCATTTTTTTTCAGGCCGTTATAAGGCTTATAAGTTTACTACCAGTTTTTCAAATATTCAACAAAATTTGGCAAACATATTTTTTTAGGCACTGCTTCACATTTGAATATTAGATACCCATCATAAGTGACCCCATTTTAAAAACTGCACCTCTTAAAGTCTTCAAACACAATTTAGGACGTTTGTTTGCCCTTTACATAGCTGTTTCCCAGGAATTAAAGCAAAGTGGATGTAAAATGTACAACTTTCATTATTTCTAGCAGATTTTCAATTGAATTCATTGTGAAGGATGATTTATTTGCTTATATTCTCTGTATGAAATTACATTGTGAATTATCAAGCAGGAGGCCGAATTACTAAGATATGTAATATGTGAAAGTGATGATAATGTTTAAATGATTTAGTTTCGTGCAGCAGCCATCTTGTCTGGAGTTCCTATTTTGGTTTTATTGTAGTGAATAGGAAAGTCATTGTTGCTTTAATACAAGTAATGTTGATTTCGTATGTTTTATCTTTGACCTTGGTTCCCATGCGAAGATGGACAGGGAGGGAAATGGGAGGGTGGCAAGTATGCGTGAGGGAAGGTCTCCCCCATCTCCACGAGAATATTGTGTCCAAAAGAGATAAGACACCTGCAAAAACGTAATGTGTGAAGAATTATAATGATGTATCTGGGATGTATTTTATTGTATGCTTTTTACTGAATAACAAATATTGTTACATTGTCTCTGATTGGTTTACCTCAAGCCTACACCCCTTCTGAATTTCAGTTTAACAGTTTGAGTTTGGTAATAAATCCTTCAGAGGAGCATTTTGAACATTTCAGCGTGTCTGTGTGTTTTCTTCTACTCTCTCGATATATATCGGTGAAATATCCTAATTAGGATACTGACTAATGGAGTCTGGCCTTGAGAGTCTGTTTGTACTCGTATAAATTTCAGTCTAACATATTTTGAGCGATGGATTTCCACGACATCATTTATTTCAGTAACACAGCAGGGGTTAACAGAAAAACACAACTCAATATTTATTACACAGATTCTGCTGTTTTCAAAAATATCCCACATTTGGCAATAGAGTGCTACTGAACAAAAACACAGGCCTCCGAAACGAAGGAGCCCCTAGTGGATTTTGGAGCCTCCTTTTAAGGCCTCATGCACACATCCTTCACCGTTTTCACGTCTGTGTCAAACGGATCTGTGTGTCCATTGTGACATCCATGTGGTTTCCGTTGTCACTCCGCATCTGTTCCGTTGTTCCATTTTAAACGGACGCTGTGCTTTCGTTTGTCTTTCGTTTTAAAAGGTCCGTTAAAATGCTGGGAACTTTGGCACACCCTGACGGACGGCACACGGATGAACAGCACTGAACAACGGACAGAAGTAGCACATGTTCTACTTTTGATGGAACGGATGCACGGAAGTGTGCATGGCCCCATAGAAATAAATGTGTCAGTGTGCTGTCCATTAAAAAAAACTACGGCTAGCACCCTGCGGAAAATAACTGAAGTGTGCATGAGGCCTTAACGCCTTCGCGCACCCAGACGTGCCATTACGTCCGGGTGCGGGGGTGGGGATGTTTGAAGCGCGCTCACAAGCTGATATATGCTGCGGGTGTCTGCAGTATTTGACAGTGGTCACCCAGGACTAACAGCACGGGAGCAGCAATCGAGCTTCTCCTGGCTGTCAACCCCTCAAATGCTGCTGTCAATCGCGACCACAGCATCTGAGGCGTTGAAAAGAGGAGGTGGCCCCCTCCAACAGCTCATCACCCCTCCGGTGTGAGATCGGGGGTGACGACGGTTGTGATGGCAGCCCAGGGCACTAATGAAGGCAGTGCTTAACAGATGCCTGTAAAAATGACGATATATTGCAATACGTTAGTATTGCAGTATATTGTACCAGCGATCTAACGATCACTGGTTCAAGTCCCCTAGGGGGGCTAATAAAGTGTGTGAAAAAAAGTTAAAAAAACGTTTTTAGTAGTGAAAAAATTATTACCAAAATGAAAAGTTTAAAAAACACCCTTTTCCCATTTTCCCCCTAAATTAATGTAAAACATAAAAAAAGTAAACAAAATTAATATCGCTGCGTCCGTAAAAGTCTGAACTATTACAATATAGCGTTATTTAACGCACACGGTGAACGTCGTAAAAAATAAAAATTGAAAAACGCCAAAATCGCTGTTTTTTGGTCAACTTAGAGTTTTCTTTTTTTTTTTTATAAAAAGTGATCAAATAGTTCTACATACAAAAAAATGGTACCAATAAAAACTACAGCTCGTCCCGCAAAAACTAAGCTCTCACATCGCTCAATCGGTGAAAAAATAAAAAAGTTATGGCTCTCAGAATGTGGCGACACAGAATGTGTGACGCCTCTAGGTTCTTCTTAACCTGGGCCCAGACTGTGCACAGTTCCCGATGAACGACATCTACCTCAGGATTGTTGGAACCACAAGGTGAAACGGAGGAGAACAGTGGATTAAACCCAAAATTACAGAAAAAGGGGGAGACCCCTGACGAGTTACTGACCCGGTTAATTAAGGGAAAATTCGGCGAGGGAAATGAAGGAGACCCAATCATATTGACAGTCAGAGATAAAACACCTTAAATATTGTTCTAGAGACTGATTAGTCCTCTCGGTTTTGCCATTAGTTTCGGGATGGAAGGCTGAGGAGAAGGACAGATCAATCTCCAACTTTTTACAGAAAGCTCTCCAAAACAAAGAAACAAATTGTACCCCTCTGTCAGAAACTATATTGACAGGAACCCCATGGAGACGCAGGATGTGTTTGACAAACAAGGTAGCTAACGTCTTAGCATTGGGTAGTTTCTTGAGGGGCACAAAGTGGCACATCTTACTGAAGTGGTCTACTACAACCCACACCACCGACATGCCTTGAGATGGAGGCAGATTGGTGATAAAATCCATGGAGATATCGGTCCAAGGTCTCTGGGGAATGGGCAAAGAACATAGTAAGCCCGCTGGTCGGGATCTGGGAGTCTTGGACCTAGCACAAATTTCACAAGCAGCGACGTAGGCCTTAACATCTTTAGGCAACCCAGGCCACCAATAATTTCTGGCAATGAGGTGCTTGGTACCCAGGATGCCTGGATGACCAGATAGTGCAGAGTCATGATTTTCCCTGAGTACCCTTAGTCGGAATTGCAGGGGAACAAACAGCTTGTTCTCAGGAAGGTTCCCGGGAGCTGAACCTTGATTAGCCGCAATTTCGGAGACTAAGTCAGAATCAACAGAGGAAATGATTATACCTGGAAGCAAAACACAAGCAGGATCTTCCTCCGAAGGAGGGCTTGCCATGAAACTACGCGACAGTGCATCAGCTTTAATATTATTAGACCCAGCCAGGTGACCAAAAGGTTGAATCTAGTAAAAAACAACTCCCATCGAGCTTGTCTCGGGTTTAGCCTCCGGGCAGATTCTAGGAAAACCAGATTCTTGTGGTCGGTAAGGATCGTGACCTGGAGCCTAGCCCCCGCCAAGAAGTGGCGCCACTCTTAAAATGACCATTTAATGGCTAAGAGTTTGCGGTTGCCAATGTCATAGTTACTCTCAGTGGGCGAGAACTTCCTGGAGAAGTAGGCACAAGGATGGAGATGGGTGAGGGACCTGGTACCCTGGGACAAGACAGCACCCACTCCCACCTCGGAGGCGTCAACCTCCACGATGAATGGCTCCATTTGGTTAGGCTGAATCAGCAGTGGGGCCGAAATAAAGCACTTCTTAAGGACCTCAAAAGCCTGGACCGCCTCTGGAGGCCAGTGGAGGAGATCAGCACCTTTGCGAGTAAGATCCGTAAGAGGCTTAGCAATGACCGAGAAGTTAGCAATAAATCTCCTGTAATAATTAGCAAACCCCAGGAAGCACTGTAACGCCTTCAGAGAGGCAGGTTGGACCCATTCAGCCACAGCCTGAACCTTGGCAGGGTCCATGCGGAATTCATGAGGAGTGAGGATTTGACCCAAAAATGGTATCTCCTGCATCCCAAACACACATTTTTCGGTTTTAGCAAACAGTTTGTTTTCCTGAAGGGCCTGGAGTACCTTCCTGACATGCTCAATGTGGGAGGACCAGTCCTTGGAAAACACAAGTATGTCATCAAGGTACACTACAAGAAATACCCCCAGGTAGTCTCTTAAAATCTCATTTATGAAATTCTGGAAGACCGCGGAGCATTACACAACCCAAAGGGCATGACGAGGTATTCGAAATGACCTTCGGGCGTGTTAAACGCAGTCTTCCACTCATCCCCCTCTCTGATGCGGATAAGGTTATAAGCCCCCCGTAGATCAAACTTAGAGAACCATTGGGCCCCCTGAACCTGATTGAAGAGTTCAGGAATCAAAGGAAGGGGATACTGGTTCCTTACAGTGACCTTATTCAAGTTTCGGTAATCGATGCACGGCCGAAGACCACCATCCTTCTTCCCTATGAAGAAGAAGCCAGCACCTACCGGAGAAGTAGAGGGGTGAATGTAACCCTTTGCCAGGCATTCCTGGATATACTCTCTCATGGCTTCACGTTCGGGACAAGAGAGATTAAATATCCTACCCTTAGGGAGCTTAGCTCCTGGTACCAAATCGATTGCGCAATCGTATTCTCTATGAGGAGGTAACACTTCGGAGCCCTTTTTAGAAAAAACATCAGCGAAGTCCTGAATAAACTCAGGTAGAGTGTTCACCTCCTCAGGGAGAGAAATAATATTAACAGAAAAACATGACGTCATGCATTCATTACCCCATTTGGTAAGATCCCCAGTATTCCAGTTAAACGTGGGATTATGTATCTGCAACCAGGGAAGGCCTAAAATCAAATCGGACGATAATCCCTGCATCACCAGTACAGAGCACTGCTCCAAATGCATGGAGCCAACAAGGAGTTCAAAAACAGGGGTATGCTGCGTAAAATAACCATTAGCAAGAGGAGTGGAGTCGATACCCACTACCGGGACAGATTTAGGCAAATCAATCAATGGCATAGCTAGAGACATAGCAAATTCCACAGACATAATATTAGCAGAAGACCCTGAATCCACGAAGGCACTCTATCAGACTTAGGAGCAGGTGCAGACTGATTAACCATGGGCGTCGACACAGAAGCTGTGTCTGGCAGATCCTTTACAATATTTTTTTCAATAATATGTAGTTTCAGCTCAAAATATTTCATCTTCACAAGGAATTCAAGAGAAAAAGCACCCTATAAATTGTTAGGCAATTTCTCATGACAATACCCCATATGTGGTAATAAACTGCTGTTTGCACACATAGAAGCGTTCAGAAGAGAAGGAGCGCCTTTTAGCTTATGGAGCTCAGATTTTGCTGAAATGGTTGTCTGATGCCATGTCGCATTTGCAAAGCCCCTGAGGTACCAGTACAGTGGAAATCCCCAAAAAGTGACCCCATTTAGGAAACTACACTCTTTAAAGAATTAATCTGGGGTGTAGTGAGCACTTTGACCCCACAGGTGTTTCAGCGAATTTATTAGGATTGGACTTTTTTGCCAATAATATATAGCGCTAGCTCAAATTTTTCATTTTCACAAGGACTGTAGAAGAAAAAGCAACCCATTGTTTGTAGAGCAATTTCAGTACAGCAATAACCTATATGTGGTCATAAACTGCAGTTTGGGCACATGGCTGGGCTCAGAAGAGAAGAAGCGCCATTTGGCTTTTGCAGCTTTTGCTGAATTGGTTTCTGGGGGCCATGTCGCATTTGCAGAGCCCCTGAAGTACCAGTACAGTAAAAACTCCCCAGGTGTGATAGCATTTTGGAGATTATACCCCTCAAAGAATTAAATGAAGGCCTGATTCACACGAGCGCTGCGCATCTCGGACATGAAAAACCTCAGTTTTTCACGTTCGAGGTGCATCCGTGCTCAGCGCTGCGGGACGCGATGTCACGCATCCCCCATAGTTGAGAGTATATGGCGGGATGCGTGATGCATGAAATGAACGGACATGTCCTATTTTCCGACGGACCCTTCACATGGTCCGTTGAAACAACGGCTGTGTGAACGGCCACATTGAATTACATAGGTCCGTGGGACGGCCGCTGTTTCAACGGCCGTCCCACGGACGTTTAACACACTCGTGTAAATAAGCCCTTAGGGTGAGTGAGCATTATGACACCTCAGGTGTTTTATAGATTTTATTAGAATTGGGCCGTGAAAATGAATAATTTTTTTCCCCCTAATAATATGTAGTTTTAACTCATAATTGTTCACTTTCACAAGCAATACAGGAAAAAAGACCCCCCAAAATTTGTTGCCCAATTTTTCCTTAGTAAGAAAATACCCCATATAGGGGTATGTTCACACACAAACTCAAAAACTTCTGAAAATACTGAGCTGTTTTCAAGGGAAAACAGCTCCTGATTTTCAGACGTTTCGCGGCGTTTTTTGCGGCCGTTTTTTCTGTTTTCAATAGAGTCTGTGAAAAACGGCTCCAAAATGTCCCAAGAAGTGACCTGCACTTCTTTTTTGCGACGTTTTTGGACCTTAAAGTCCCCTAGTGGGACTAAAGTAAAGTGTAAAACAAAGTGAAAAAAAATTAGAAAAAAAGTTGTCAAAAATATAATAAAAGTTTTAAGTAATAAAATAAAACACAATTGCCCTTTTTCCCTTATCAAGTCCTTTATTATTGAAAAAAATGAATAAACCATACATATTTGGTATCGCCGCGACCATAACGGCCTAAACTCTAAAAATATTATGTTATTTATTCCATGCGGTGAACGGCGTAAAAAATAACTTAAAAAATAATTCCAGAATTTCTGTTTTTTGGTCACTATGCGAAAAAATTAAAAAGTTATGGTTCTCACAACATGGCGACAGAAAAAAGACATTCTTTTTACAAAAGTAATTTTATCGTGCAAAAAGTTGTAAAACATAAGCCCGTCCCGCAAAAAAAACAGCCCTCATACGACTACGTCTATAAAAAAATAAAATTAGTTAAGGCTTCCATAAGTCAGGAAATAAAAAATATGCAGTTGTGCAGATCAGAGGGGAACATTTCGTCTGTTTCAAGAAGCGATTTGTCGAGGCCCTAAAATTAGGGAACCAGGAAGGGGGGGGGCCCAAACATATCTGCTAGAAGCGAGGGCGCCCGTATTATACCAGGACAGCACTTCCTAGCAAAATTCCCCAAACTGCAAAGGTGCCGAGTGCAGACCAAAAGGGGGATAAGTAAAGACACCATTTATAAGTGCGACACTGGCCTGTGCAGAAAGCAGTGGTGTAGCTATAGGGGTCGCAGCGGTCGCACTTGCGACCGGGCCCCTAAGCCTGGGGGGCCCACTGGCCGCCGTTGCCATACTGTATGCTTCCCCAAAACATTTTCTGTGCCGTAAAGCCGGCACTTCCTGGCACGTGACACGTCTTCCGGACAGTGGAGTGGAAGAGTCGGTGCAGAGGACTCCAGGTAAGCTGCAGTCTGTGTTGTGTTGTAATGTATTGTGATGTAATGTGTTGTATTGTAATGTGTTGTGATGCCTTGTAATGTATTGTATTGTGTTGTATTGTTCTGTTCTGTTTGCGGTGGAGAGGGGGGCCCGTTAAATCACAGCCCCCCCTCCTCTCTTCACCGCAAACTGCACAATCCAACACAATACAGTATAGTACACATGACTATGAGAGCGGGGCTGCGGCTGTGTAATACAGTCACTGCCCTGCTCCTGAGTCCTGACATGTGCGCGCCGTCAGGATGAGGCGATGCGGCCGGCGCTGCACTAATGATCTGCGGCACTGAAGACAGAACATGGCGGGCGAACTACAAAACACCCCCATGTTCTGTCCTCAATGCCTGAACCGCCGCTCATTAGTGCAGCGCCGGCCGCATCTCCTCATGCTGACCGCGCGCGCACTTACTCTCAGGAGCGGGGCAATGGCTGTATTACACAGCCGCAGCCCTTCTCTATAACGGCGGAGATCAGAGAAACCTCTAATCTCTGCCGCTATTCTCCTGAATGCTGTGATCAAAGCGGACTGCAGCATTCAGGGGAAAATGAGAAGGGGGGATGCCCCTGGATCGCATCACAGGAATCCCTGTGACGCGATTGAGGGACATACCATATATGGGCAGACAGCCCAGGTCCATTGAAGGACCCCAGGGCTGTCTTACCATATTTCCTGTTGTTAGGACATACCTAGGTATGTCCTAACAACTGCCTGTGTACCATCAGTACACAGGCTAATGTACTGGGATATAGATATATGCCAGTACATTAAAGTTTAAAAATAAAGTAAAAACAAAGTAATGTTAAATAAAAAAAATAGACATACACATTTTTTACAATAAACATTAAAATAAGTCTCAACACATAAAATATACACATATTGGGTATTGGCGCGGCCGTAATAACCTTCACAACAATTTTTTGCATCATTTATGATGTGTACACTGTAAAAAAATAAAATAAACACTGCTTTCTATCACTTATTGTGGGGTACGAGGTGCGATGAATTTAACCTCCATGTTCCTCACATTAATAGTAATTAACCCCATCATGTACCTCACATATTAACCCATTATGACTGAGAAACATGATGGGATTAATTACTATTAATGTGAGGCACATTCAAAATTCATCAACACACCACACACCTCACATCAGAAAACGAAAGAACTTTTTTTTTTATTACTGTAAATGAAGTATCGGTATCGAAGTCCAAATTTTGGTATCGTGACATCCCTACACTGTGGGTCGCGTCCCCCTGGGGGTTCGTGTGAAGACCGGGGTTCGTCGCGAGTCACTCACCGAGGTCCCGGTTCCATTCAATCCTGGAGCAAGGAGCTGACATCTCCTTGATCCAGCATTCACTGTGAACTGAGCGGCTCAACGCAGGCAGGCGGGATGTAGCGACATCATCGCGCCTGCCTCCGCTGAATCACTCATAGCACACACTGGAGGAGGCGAAGGATCCTCCACCCGACGTGGGAACGGGGATAGGTAAGTAATTATGCTATTTTTCTATTATGCAGATATGGGGGCATTATACTGTATGGGTGCTGATATGGCATGCGGGGCTGATAAGATGTGGGGCATTATACTGAATGGGGGCTGATATGGGGGCATTATACTGTATGGGGGGCTGTTATGGGGGGCATTATACTGTGTGGGGGAAGCTATGGGAGCATTATACTGTGTGGGGGCATTATACTGTGTGGGGGCATTATACTATGGGGGCTGTTGGGCAAGGTGTCTGGGCATAGGCGCGCAAAAGAGTCTGATGATGATGATGATGGTGGTGTTGGGGAGGGGTAGGGGGCCCAAACTGAATTCTTGCACCCGGGCCCATGCGCCTTTAGCTACGCCCCTGGCAGAAAGGATTGCTTCACAGCGTAACACAAATCTATGGATTATTTTATTGTTTACCCCATTATTATACCACCTGACTATGCCCCTTATATACTCCGCCCGGCTTACATGTGCCCCCACATTATAAACGGAAACACCAGTAATACTCAAACAAAACTACTACCAAGCAAAATCTACGCTTCAAAAGCCAAATGGCGCTCCCACCTATCTGAGCCCTACAGTGTGCCCAAACAGCAGTTTACTTCCACATAAATGGCACCGCCATACCCGGGAGAACCCTTTTAACAATTTTTGGGGTGTGTGTCTACAGTGGCATAAGCTGGGCACGACATACTTGCCACTGAATTGGCAATTCTGGGGAAATATTTAAATTTTTACTTTGCACCATACGCAGCGCATTTATTTATGGAAAAGACCTGTGGGGTGAAAATGCTCACTACACCCCTTAATAAATGCCTTGAGGGTGTAGTTTCTAAAATGGGGTCACTTCTGGGGGGTTTCTTTTATTATTTCCCATCTGAGCCTCTGCAATTGTGAACCAATTCTGTGTAAATCGCCAAATTAGGCCTAAATTTCATATGGTACTCTCTCAATCCTGAGCACTGTTAAATGTCCAGGCAAAAGATTAGGGCCCCATGTAAGGTGATTCTAAAACCGGGAAACACAGCGTAATAATTAGAGAGCTGTCTTGTTATGGTGGCACAAGCTGGGCACCACATGTTGGCATATCTATGGAAAAATCAATTTTTACTCTGCAATATCGAGTGCACACTAATTTATGCAAAACACCTGCAAGGTTAACATGTTCATTACACCCCTAGGTGAATACCTTGAGGGGTGTAGTTTCCAAAATCGGGGTCAATTTTGGGGGGTTTCCACTGTTTTGGTCCCACAGGGGTTTTGCAAATGCGACATATCGACCAGAAACCAATCCAGCAAAATCTGAACTTCGAAAGCTAAATTGCGCTCCTTCCCTTCTGAGCCCTGCCGTGTGCCCAAAAATGAGTTTATAACCACATATGGGGTATTGCCACACTCGGGAGAAATTGCTTAACAAATGTTGTGGTTCTTTTTCTGCTTTATTTTTGGAGAAAAGGAAAAATTTTGCGCTAAAACTACGTCTTATTGGAAAAAACTTTACATTTTTATTTACTGCCCAATTCAAATAAAATCTATGAAACAGCTATGGGGTCAAAATTCTCACTACACCCCTCGATTAATTCCTGAAGGGGTGTAGTATCACAAATGGAGTCACTAAGGTACTGGTAACTTAGGGGCTTTGCAAAAGCGACATGGTGTCAAGAAACCAATCCAGCAAAATCTGTGCTCCAAAAGCCAAATGCCGCTCCTTCTCTTCTGATCCTTGCCATGTGCCCAAACAGCAGTTTATGACCGCATATGGGGTATTGCCGTACTCGGGAGAAGTTGCTTTACAAATGTTGGGGTTCTTTTTTTCCTTTATTTTCTTATTGAAGAAAAATGATTGTTTTTATTTTCACTGCCCAATTCTAATAAATTATATAAAACACATGTGCGGTCAAAATTATCACTACACCCATAGATTAATTCTTCAAGGGGTGTAGTTTCCAAAATGGGGTCACTTTTTGGGCGTTTTCATTGTTTTGTCCCCTCAGGAGCTCTGAAAATGCGACCTGGCCTCCGCAAACCATTCCTGCTAAATTTGAGCTCCAAAAGCCAAATGGCGCTCTTTCCCTTCTAAGCCCTGCCGTGTATCCAAACAGCCGTTTATTACCACATGTGGGGTATTGTTTTACTCGGGAGAAATTGCTTTACAAATTTTGCTATGCTTTTTCTCCTTTAGTCCTTGTGTATATGAGAAAAAATTAGCTAAACCTACATTTTCTTTGAAAGAATGTAGATTTTTCGTTTTCACGGCCTACGTCCAATAATTTCTGCAATAAACCTGTAGGGTCAAAATGCTCACTATTCCCCTAGATAATTTCCTTAAGGGGTGCAGTTTCCAAAATGGGGCCATTTGTGGGGGGTTTCCACTGTTTTGGTCCCTCGGGGGCTTTGCAAATACGACATGGCCTCCGAAAACCATTCCTGCTAAATTTGAGCTCCAAAAGCCAAATGGCGCTCTTTCCCTTCTAAGCCCTGCCGTGTGTCCAAAGAGCCGTTTATGACCACATGTGGGGTACTGTTTTACTCGGGAGAAATTTCTCTACAAATGTTGTGGTGCTTTTTCTCCTTTAGTCCTTTTGGAAATTAAAAAAAATTAGCTAAACCTACATTTTATTTGAAAGAATGTCGATTTTCATTTTCATGGCCTACTTCCCAAAAATTTCTGCAAAAAAACTGTCTGGTCAAAATGCTTACTATACCCCTAAATAAATTCCTCGAGGGGTGTAGTTTCCCAAATAGGGTCACTTTTTGGGGGTTTCCACTGTTTTGGTACCACAAGAGCTCTTCAAGCTGACATGGAGCCTAAAATATATTCTAATAAAAAGGAGACCCCAAAATCCTCTAGGTGCTCCTTTACTTCTGAGGCCTGTGTTTCAGTCCATAAGCGCACTAGAGCCACATGTGGGATATTTCCTAAAACTGCAGAACCTGGGCAATAAATATTGAGTTGCGTTTCTCTGGTAAAACTTTGTGTTACAAAAAAAATGGATTAAAAATGAATTTCTGCAACAACAAAAAATGAAATTTGTACATTTCACCTCTGCTTTGGTTTAATTCCTGTGAAATGTCTAAAGGGTTAAGAAACTTTCTAAATGCTGTTTTGAATACTTTGAGGGGTGGAGTTTTTAAAATGGGGTGACTTTTTGGAGGTTTCTAATATATAAGGCCCTAAAAGCCTGTTCACAACTGACTGGCCCCTGTAAAAATAGCCTTTTGAAATTTTCTTGAAAATGTGAGAAATTGCGACTAAAGTTCTAAGCCTTGTAACGTCATAAAAAAATAAAAGGATGTTCAAAGAACGATGTCAATCTAATGTAGACATATGGGGATGTTAATTAGTGACTACTTTGTGTGGTATAACTGCCTGTCTTACAAACAGATACATTTAAATTTAGAAAAATGCTAATTTTTGCAATTTTTTGCTAAATTTTGGTGTTTTTCACATTTAAATACTGTATGTATTGAGCAAATTTTGCCAGTAACATAAATTCCAATATGTGACGAGAAAACAATCTCAGAATCGCTTGGATAGGTTAAAGCAGGGGTCTCAAACTCGGCCGGGTAAGTGGGCCTCATATAGAAAAAATGGGAAGTTGACGGGCCGCATTACTTTCAAATTTGATACAATACAAAATTATTATTAATCAATTAGTGTTTTGAACTACAATAACACTATATTACTATAATAATAATACTACATTACTACAATACTACATTACTATAATAATACCGCTAGGTTTAAAATTTTAGATATTTCTCCACGTGCTTATTTCAACAATCCAGCTTTCCAGTTTAAGTGTCACTAAATGCAGTCCGGAGTGCACTCTGTGGATGCTGCCGCAGTGCCCTCGTTGGATGCTGCCGCAGTGCCCTCGGTGGATGCTGCCGCAGTGCCCTCGGTGGATGCTGCCGCAGTGCCCTCGGTGGATGCTGCCGCAGTGCGCTCGGTGGATGCTGCCGCAGTGCCCTCGGTAGATGCTGCCGCAGTGCCCTCTGTGGATGCTGCCGCTGTGCCCTCTGTGGATGCAGCCCCAGTGCCCTCTGTGGATGCTGCCACAGAGTCCTCTGTAGATGCTGCCACAGTGCCCTCTGTAGATGCTGCCACAGTGCCCTCTGTAGATTCTGCCACAGTGCCCTCTGTAGATAATGCAACACACCCCTAGATAAGGCCACAGTGCCCTCCACAGATGCTACCACAGTGATGTCAGGGTCTTGCCCAGAGCTGGAGTCCCGGAGCAGAGCCACTTCTAGAACTCGAACTACAGTAGATTTGTGACTGCAGCTCTGTATTTGTTTGGAGTATGGGACCTGATGTTACAGTACAGTTGTGACTGCAGCACTGGATGTGACTGGAGTATAGGACATGATGTTACAGTAGAGTTATGACTGCAGCTCTGGATGTGGCTGCAGTATAAGACATGATGTTACAGTAGAGTTGTGAGTGCAGCTCTGGATGTGACTGGAGTATAACATGTTACAGCAGAGTGGTGATTGCAGCTCTGGATGTGACTGGAGTAAAGTACATGATATAATAGTAGAGTTGTGAGTGCAGCCTGGGATTCCAGCTCTGCTCCTGACATCACTGTCCATATATGGACAGAGATGTCAGGGGCAACCCCAGAGCTGGAGTCCCGGGCAGAGCGCTAGTAGGCTCTTCCTGGGACTCCAGCTGTGCTCCTGACATCACTGGGACTCCTGCTATCACTGGGACTCCTGCTCTGGGGAAGCCCTTGACATCATTGTCGATGTATGGACAGCGATGTCAGAGGATTCCCCAGAGCAGAGCCTATACTAGCGCTCTGCCCAGGACTCCGCTCTTGGGAAGACCCTGACACACTGTCCATATATGGACAGCGATGTCAGGGAATTCCACAGACTCCCGGAGCAGAGCCTATACTAGCGCTCTGCACGGGACTCCGGCTCTGGGGAAGCCCCAGACATCATGTGTCCAAACATGGACAGCGATGTCAGGGAATTCCAAAGAGTCCTGGAGCAGAGCCGATACTAGCGCTCTGCCCGGGACTCCTCTCTGGGGAAGACCCTGACACACTGTCCATATATGGGCAGCGATGTCAGGGGCAACCCCAGAGCTGGAGTCCCGGGCAGAGTGCTAGTAGGCTCTTCCTGGGACTCCAGCTGTGCTCCTGACATCACTGGGACTCCTGCTATCACTGGGACTCCTGCTCTGGGGAAGCCCTTGACATCATTGTCGATGTATGGACAGCGATGTCAGAGGATTCCCCAGAGCAGAGCCTATACTAGCGCTCTGCACGGGACTCCAGCTCTGGGGAAGCCCCAGACATCATGTGTCCAAACATGGACAGGGATTTCAGGGAATTCCAAAGAGTCCTGGAGCAGAGCCGATACTAGCGCTCTGCCCGGGACTTCTCTCTGGGGAAGACCCTGACACACTGTCCATATATGGAAAGCGATGTCAGGGAATTCCACAGAGTCCCGGAGCAGAGCCTGTACTAGCGCTCTGCCCGGGACTCCGCTCTGGGGAAGACCCTGACACACTGTCCATATATGGGCAGCGATGTCAGGGAATTCCACAGAGTCCCGGAGCAGAGCCGATACTAGCGCTCTACCCGGGACTCCGGCTCTGGGGAAGACCCTGACAGACTGTCCATATATGGGCAGCCATGTCAGGAAATTCCACAGAGTCCCTGAGCAGAGCCGATACTATCGCTCTGCCCGGGACTCCGCTCTGGGGAAGACCCTGACACACTGTCCATATATGGGCAGCGATGTCAGGGAATTCCACAGAGTCCCAGAGCAGAGCCTGTACTAGCGCTCTGCCCGGGACTCCGCTCTGGGAAAGACCCTGACACACTGTCCATATATGGGCAGCGATGTCAGGGAATTCCCCAGAGTCCCGGAGCAGAGCCGATACTAGCGCTCTGCCCGGGATTCCTCTCTGGGGAAGACCCTGACACACTGTCCATATATGGGCAGTGATGTAAGGGAATTCCACAGAGTCCCGGAGCAGAGCCTGTACTAGCGCTCTGCCCGGGACTCCGGCTCTGGGGAAGCCCCAGACATCGCTGTTCATATGTGGACAGCGATGTCAGGAAATTCCAGAGTCTCGGAGCAGAGCCGATACTAGCGGCTCTGTGCGCCGCGGGCAGCAGATGACAGCCCCAGGGGCCGCGTGCTTGAGACCCCTGGGTTAAAGCATTCCAAAGTTATTACAACATAAAGTGAAACATGTCAGATTTGAAAAATGAGGCTCTGTCAGGAAGGTCAAAAGTGCCTAAAGAGGGATGGGGTTAAAGTTACGCTTTCCCTTCATTGTTTACACAGCTCTGTACTGCACAGCTCCGTACTTTTAGTAGCAGCAGTGTATGGTATTATAGTTCTATTTACTTGAATGAGATGAAACTGCAGGGAGCTTTAATATCAGCAGGGTTGCCAAACTACTCTTCAATCTTTTTCTGAACAACTAAAACAAAAACATAATGCTCTTAAATCACAAAGACCCCAAAATTAAAGGGGTTGTCCAGTATTTAAAAAAAAACTGGCAGCAGCATGTAAAAAATAAAATCAAAATTCTGACCAGGTACATTCCCTGCCGCTGCAAGGCCAATGCTTTGTTTATATAGCTGTGAAACCCCCTTAAAGGGATTATCCAGTAAAAAATAAATACCGGTTAAATCCCCTGCCGCTTCAGCTGTGAAGGTTTTGTCATTCCCCACCAGTCTTTATGTACATGGCAGCAGCAATGATGCCAGTAAGTATGGCACATCATGTCATTGATGCTGCCATGTAAATAAAGACCGGTGGGGAACGAAGGAAGCTTCAGTGCTCGATTGGGAGGGTATTTTACAGGTGAGTATTTTTTTCCTCCTGGATATTCCCTGCGCTGTGCTCCTTTGTTTCTCAATGGCTTTCCTTGGAAAACCGAGCAAGTGGTGTACGGGCTCAATAAAAAGTCTACGAGTCCGTACACAGCTTGATCGGCTTTCCGAAGAAACTAAGCGGCACCGCGCTCACCCAAGCACTTCTGCCTCTTTGTTTTAGCGATCAGTGGGGGACATGTCGAAAGTTTTTTCAAAGTTTAATTACCCTTTAATACACTGCTGAGTACTTACAGCGGGCTAGGACTGGTGGCAGGAAAAGGCTGCACAAGGAGAAGAGAGAAGTACGATATATTTATCCTCTCCTTTCACATTATTCAAAATGATCCATTTTTTAGTTATATCTGTTTCTGGGAAAACTGAGTGACAACCAATATGGCTGCATTGCTACCCAGCTTACCTACATTCCTGAATGGCAAATCAGCCTTATTGCGTAATGTGATGGCTGTTGTCACCCTACTTTCCAACAAACAGATTAATTAAAACGTCTGAATGGAATTTATATTTCATTTTCTGTCGGAAAGCTTGATTTTTCCTGGGGAGACTATGCGTTTAAGGGCACAATAAGAATCAGTTGGTCACTATGGTCGGGGGACATGGTCTACGGCTGCACTGGGTGACATTCTCACAGCTCACCTCCAGTCGATGCCTTGCTGGATGACATATGCGCAGTTCAAACTTAAAAAAAATAAATCACGGACAGTCTGTAGTAGTGTAGTATTTAGCAGAAAAAAACCACCTGTGATTAACGGAGAGTTGGCAACCCTGAATAATAGGCACAGCCGCTACTAAAAGTACAGAGCTGCGCCTGGCAAACAATGAAGGGGACACGGTGCTTACAGGAGTGTCGTGGCCCTTGTAATCAGCTGATCAGCGAAGGTGCCGAGAGTTGGATCGCCACCGATCTAATATTGATGGCCTATCCTAAAGAACGGAATAACAATTTTAATGTTATCATAATCAGTCAACGATCTAATTAGTCGCTGCCAGATGTGTGTCTAGAAGTTGCTTATTCCTCTCTACTAATTGAAATTAACATGCATGCGTGGCCAATCCAAGCATGAATGTTTATAGGAAAGTAAGGAGACATAGCTGTCAACAAACCGGATCTAATGTATTTATGTAAACAAGTTTATTTCTTTGTTAGACAGAGGCAAAACCCTAAAAAGTTCCAAATTCAATAAGCACATCTAAAACAGTAAACAATTTTATAGAGTAGATATTCATAAACCGCATACATAAAAACAGATTTATTTTTTTTATTAACTGTCTAACGTATTGTCTCAAAGACAATAGATAAAATATTCATACACAATAGCAATTGTTCCTATAGGACACCATTCACTTGTGGTAAGTGTCAACTGAACATGTTTTCAGCAAATTCCATTGTATCTGTAATAAAGAAAGCGATTTAAGTATCCATTTTTTTCTAATTTCATACATACAAGTATTTCAGGTTTTGGAAATTACACAGTCTGCTCTCTACTAGATGGGAGTGTTCAAGGCTTTACTTTTTTATAAGGTCTTTGGTACCAAGTTGCTTTTCTTAAGTTTTTTTCCCCATTTTCATTGTTTTATGTAGTAACCATTATATAATTGAGGCCATCAAGATTTCTTGCTTCTGTAAGGGTCAATGAACCAGTTTCTTCTGAAGTTGAACCCACAACACTGGCATCTGTATCTGAAAAAGTAAAATCATATCACACATTTATTCAAGTTAACGGCCAAGGTATATGATCTTATGTGGAAATTCAAACCAGTTTCTAAAAAATAAGACATGATAAAGCATTAGCATATTTTTAAATAAATGAGAAAATGCTATATATTGTGTTCAACAGAATGTTCTCCCTGCTCTTTAATCATAAAATGAAATATAATAATATTTCAATTTTATATATAATGGTATTGAAAGAGGAAGCTAGGAAAAGGGATTTCATTGTGAACAAATTAAAAAGAACGTTTACCAAAGGCAACTAACATACACTACATTCGGAAAGTCTTCAGACCCTTTCACTTTTTTCACATTGTTATATAGAGGCCTTGTGCTAAAATAAAATAAAAAAATCACATTTTTCTCCATCATTCTGCACTCCATAATGACAAAGTGAAAACGGAATGTTAGAAATTTTTGCAAATTTATAATAAATTAAAAACTCAAATTTTGCATGGACGTAAGTATTCAGACCCTTTGCTATGACACTTGAAATTTCGATTTTGGGGCCTTCCATTTCTCTAGATCATCTTTAAAAGGTTTCTACGCCTTGATTGGTGTCCACCTGTGGTAAATTCATTTGATTGGCCATGATTTGGAAAGACGCACCCCTGTCCAGGGGCGTAACTAGGAAAGACTGGGCCCCATAGCAAACTTTTGACTGGGGCCCCCCCTCCACTGGGTATTACTCAACCCCCCCATTGTAGATAGGGCCTCCCTATAGATTCCACAACACAGCGCCCCCCTATAGATAGCACCATACACAGCCCCTGTAGATAACGCCTTACAGCCCCACTGTAGATAACGTCTTACAGCCAAAATCCCCCCTGTAGGTAACGCCATACAGACCCCCTGCAGATAACGCCATACAGCCCCCCCTTTAGATAACGCCATACAGCCCCCTGTAGATAACGCCATACAGCCCCCTTGTAGATAATGCCATACAGACCCCCCCTTTAGATAACGCCATACAGCCCCCCTGTAGATAACGCCATACAGACCCCCCCTGTAGATAACGCCATACAGACACCCCCTGTAGATAACGGCATACAGAGTCCCCCCTGTAGATAACGCCATACAGAGTCCCCCTGTATATAACGACATACAGACCCCCCTGTAGATAACGCCATACAGACCCCCCCTGTAGATAACGCCATACAGACCCCCCTGTAGATAACGCCATACAAACCCCCCCTGTAGATAAGGCCATACGGACCCCCCTGTAGATAACGCCATACAGAACCCCCCGGCAGCGATAAGGAGAACGGGGGACCGAAAATCCCCCGAAGTTCTCCATGACAAACCTGTGACTTCCGGCGTCTGCGCAGTTCAATAAAAATGAAATGAGCGCAGGTCACGCATGCGCACAAGCGTGACCGGTGCGCAAGTCATTTCTATGGAGCTGCAGACAGACCCCGGAAGTCCGAGGTTTGTCATGGAGAACTTCGGGGGACTTTCGGTCCCCCATTCTCCTTATCACTGCCAGCGATCACACATATATCCCCTATCCTGTGGAGAAGGGGTGCATGTATTTTGTAGGAACAACCCCTTCAGTGGCATCGCGCTGTAGCAGCTGCTAGCGGAGGATCCGGCCATGGGGGGGCCGTGCCAGCGGGTGGCACGGGCCCCCTCAAGCTGCGGGCTCCGTAGCAGCCACTACGGCTGCTATAGCGGTAGTTACGCCACTGCCCCTGTCTATATAAGGTCTCACAGCTGACAATGCATATCAGAGCAAAAACGAAGCCATGAGGAGGAAGGAACTGCCTGTAGAGATCAGAGACAGGATAGTGTGGATTCACAGGAAAAGAAGAGAAGATCGCCAGCAGGCAACCAAGCCCAATTTCCCAACTACCAAAAATGATTAGAATAAACTTTATTAGGCTACGTATAGCAAGACAGACCACATAGATGCATTTTAAAATTCTCACTACCTAAGACCGGACAAAAAGTAGTCTACCTGTAAAGGTACAGGCATACAATGGGTATTGGTAAGGAACGTATTCCTAACGTTTAGCAAGTTAAATTGTTAAATTGGCTAGTAGATAGTGAGTCCGGTCAGCGGTAGGTATTAAAATATTAGAAGCCCCCCCGACATGTTTCGCTACCAAGTAGCGTCCTCAGGGGTACACGGGGCTAGTGTGGAGGCACAGATCTGGAGAACGGTACAAAACAAATTTCTGCGTGACATATAGTCACCATTCCAATATTCAATCATGCTATTTCTAATTTACATTATGACAAAAAATCATAATAGAAAATACAGTATCATCATGCAACCTTTAATAAATTGTTCCCATTACATAAGTCTCTTCAATATAACACTTAGGGTATGTGCACACGACCTCTGTTCAGGCGTAATGGAGGCGTTTTACGCTCCAATACGTCGGCAAACATCTGCCCATTGCTTGCAATGGGTCTTACGATGTTCTGTGCAGACGAGCAGTCATTTTACGTGTCGCTGTCAAAAGACGGCGCGGAAAATTACGGCCGCATCAAAGAAGTGCAGGACACTTCTTGGGACGTAATTGGAGCCGTTTTTCATTGACTCCAATGAAAACCAGCTCCAATTACGTCCGTAAAAGACGCCACGAAAAACGTGAGTACATGCAATTACGTCTGAAATTCAGGAGTTGCTTTCTCCTGAAAATAGCTCGTAATTTCAGACGTATTTGCTGTTGCCGTGTGAACATACCCTAAGGGTATGTTCACACGATTAACAAAATACGTCTGAAAATACGGAGCTGCACAGAACATCGTAAGACCCATTGCAAGCAATGGGCAGATGTTTGCCGACGTATTGGAGCCAGCTTTTAAGGGGTAATTCGAGGCGTAAAACGCCTCCATTATGCCTGAAAATTGGTTGTGTGCACATACCCTTAAGAATAAGGATAAGCTTGTTACCATCAATCATGTTAATGTTATGTATTAGTATATAGATATCAAATGGACCTATATATATATATATATATATATATATATATATATATATATATATAGTGGACCAAGCTATTGCCCATATTAAAGACATCCATTCCAGCCCCAAAGTTTTACTTATGTGGTCCCAGGGATCCACAGATGTCTTCTCTACAGGTTCATGGGCAAGTCATGACAACCACTGCTCTTGACCTCAGCATATGGGCAAGCTGCAGGACCGCCCTATTGAACAACACCTGTGTATACCTCAATCGGCATGGGCCATGAAAGTAAGACTTTAGTACTAGGATGGGTATCACTAAGGGTATGTTCACACGCACTGTTTTCAGACGTAATTTGGGCGTTTTACGGCTCGAATTACGCCTGAAAAAACGGCTCCATTACGCCTACAAACATCTGCCCATTGCTTTCAATGGGTTTTATGGTGTTCTGTTCCCACGAGGTGTAATTTTACGCGTCGCTGTCAAAATATGGCGCGTAAAAAGACGCCCGCGAAAAAGAAATACATGTCACTTCTTGGGAGTTTTTGGAGCCGTTTTTCATTGACTCCATGGAAAAACAGCTACAATAACGTCCGTAAATGACGCAGCGAAAAACGCGAGTTGCTAAAAAACGTCTGAAAATCAGGAGCTGTTTTCGCCTGAAAACAGCTCCGTATTTTCAGACGTATTTTGCTAAGACGTGTGAACATACCCTAAGTGTCACTTGAAACTATTCCTTTCTTTTCAAACTAGTTCTTTTAAAAGAGGTATGATAAGTATCTATATACTGATGAAAAACTACATGGCATTCAAGTGGACAAAAGGATGCCCTAACTAGTGTAAAGCACACATGGCTTATAACTCACAGCGCACAAATAATCTAATGTAAATTATATTTTATTTACTCTGACAATCTTCAGCCATTATAATAAATATTGGTAAATACATATATAACTGGGGAAAAAGTCTCCAAATCATACAAAGATTGAGCTATATCAAGTTATACAACAGCCTGAAAACACCTGTCCCCCAACAGCCAAGTTGATACTAACCCTGCTGAACCCATGCCAGCTGTACAATGCTAACTATTTATGTGTAAACACTGGATCCAATAAATGGCTTGGATAATTTACTTACTAGCCACATAGAATACATGCCAATCATGCCATAGCAGCATGACATCAGTCACATCTTATGGCCTTTGCCAGAAGATAAATTGTATATATTATTCTACGGCTGACAGATATGATGGATCCATTTTGTAATGTTCCTAATGGATCCCATTAATTTATAAATGTACTGTCAGCTATTTATCAGGATTTAATGTTTTATTTGGTAGAATAGCACAGCAAAAGACACTTTCCTGGCTAGCCGTGAGAACACTAGCAAGTACCAGACCCAGGGGCATAGCTAAAGGCTCATGGGCCCCGATCCAAAAGTCCCTTCTGGGCCCCCCCCAACTTCCTCTTATGGCCGACGGCCCATAGTTTTCAGCAGCATCGCTGGGTCTCCTAAGTGACCCAACGATGCAGCACTAGCAGCCTGGGACGTCACTAAGGACTTAAAACGTTAGAGGCATATCTATAACACTACGACCCCTATAGCTATGGATTGGATTAGCTATAGTGGTTCAGCAGACTTTATGACATATGATAGGCTTAGACATAGGGTCCAGCTCGCCGACATTGTGGCTCCAGCGCTCGAGTCAGGAAAGGTAAGTATAATAATTATTTTGCTTTTTTATTAGTGTTTGTATTTTTTTTGCAGGTTCGGTTGTTGGACTAGTTCAGATTCAAGGGCTACTTGGATGACGGCTATTTTTTTATTCTCAATAAAATGGTTAACAAGGGTTGTGTGGGGGGTTTTCAATTCAATAAAAAAAAATTGATGTCTTTCTAATTTTTTAAACTTTAATACTATCGTTTTAGTAACAGCTGCTGGCTGATTGACCACGTCCATTACTAAGGCAGGGATTAATGTTAGCCGCTTGAAAGGCCATATGTGATTCTCTCTGCTGGGCCCTGTATCTAAGCCTACCACATGGTGGACTTAGAGACAGGACCCAGGTGTGATACGGTATTAAGCACCCTCTTTCTAAGCCTACCACAAGGTAGGCTTAGATACTGGGCCCAGCAGACATGATCACACCATGTATGATCCTGTCTGCTGGGCCCTTTATCTAAACCTGCCCCATGGTAGGTTTAGTTACATGGCCCATGTGTGATCCTGTCTGCTGGGCCCTGTATGTAAGCCTACCACAAGGTAAGCTTAGATACAGGGCCCATGTCTGATACTGTCTGCTGGACCCTGTATCTAAGCCTACCACATGGTAAGCTTAGATACTGGGCCCCAGCAGACAGTAATCTTAAAGTTACTCTCCTCTTCGGCTCCGGGTACAACTCAGGTCCTGAAGCCATTCAGCGTCACAACGTTGTGCATGGTGCACATAGTGTCGTGACGTCATGATGTTGAAAGACGTCCGGAGCAGCACTGCACTCAGGGTAAGTATACTGTTACTATAGTAACAGGGGCCTATGTAGTTTATCACGTAGGCCCCAGTTACTATAGTAACTTTGAATAGATTATACACGTGGTGCGGGGGGCCGTGGGACTCCTGGCTTTGGGGGCAAGTTTCAATTGCGGCCACTGTGACCCCTACAGCTACGCCACTGACCAGACCAACAGAAGCAACTTTAAAAAATAATTCCCTCCAGACCAGTTCATATCTTTGCATCATGCATCAGCATTGAACCCTATCTTCTATATATGCAGGCCATACTAAAAGATAAAACAGGTAATTGAGGTAAGCCCCTCCCATAACCGTGGCATTACCTAAATTTGACATTGCATCTGGCAAGCTATAACTGTGCTTCATGTATACACTGCTGAATTTTCTAGATATTCTGGGTATTCTATTAGCACTTACATTGATTTTTGTTACCTTTAAATCTTCCCTTCCACCCAGTAGTCACAGCAGGACTTCTCACAGTCAAATCCCCTTACAGTAGCCACAGCAGGACTATTCCCAAACACACCACTCTCCCAGTGGTCACAGTAGAACATGAGCCTGACGAAAAACGTGGAAGCTGTACTACACTAGGGTTATGACAAGGCACATTGTTGAGGGCTAGGTTCCAGTGAAGGGGCACCCTTTTTGTGACAATATCACTGCCTACTATTTGAGGACACAGATTCTAGGGAAGTACCAGGGTAGGCTAGGCACTACCATAGGGACCAATGTGATTATTTGGTTGCTGGACCAAGTATTTGCCTTTCTGTTCCTGTCGCTTGTTTATCTCACCTATTTATGTTTACTATCATTTTAATCAGAGGTTTATAAAAGTTATGTTTTATAGATTTGGGAATTTAGTAAAGGTCAGCAGTCAGCTGATGTATTTAGCATCTTGTATTGTTTCCTGGTAACAGTTCTTTCTATGCCTAGTAGAAGTGGTCTGTGATTGTTTCTGCCGGAAGAGATGGCATTGATGCAGTCGGTGACAACATCCTGCTCCATGCATTTAGCACTGAGTGAAAGCACATGGCAGCACGCAACACTGTTACCGCAACGATTTTCTAGTCACCATGGTGACCTATGGATCGGGTGACTACATCTAGATTTAGACTGCTCTATTGACTGCTTTGATCTGTGTAACATCGAAAGAGGAGCAATTGTACTTTAACTCTCAACAAATGACAGTATTCCTCTCTTCTTTTTATTCAAGATTTTCATGCACATTCAAGAGATATTTACCAAGCGCTATAACCCCTTGACTTGTTTACTAATGTTTGTTGGCTTCCAGTCTTTTAGCCACTTTATAAATTCAGATCTCAAGATCATACTAGTCTTTTAAATGTCCTTGACATCTGCTGTGTGAAGTTTTGTTTCGACTAACCACTTAACATAAAATCCTTAAAGCTTGACTGTTTTAAAGCATGTAAGTCTACTATTTTCAACATGCTCTTCAGACAGGAACATAATAATAAGGGTTACTAATTCAATCTTTATATTTATGTCCCAGACAACTGCCGGCCAGCCTGCCTATGTTTAGATTTCTTGCCTGTATGTTTGCTGGTGATGTTTGCCTAAATGAAGCTGAATGAAGTCATGGGGATATTTTTATTCTGTGTGTGTCTGTGCTTCTATTCCTGTAAGCTGACCGATTGGACCATTAGTTCTACTGAAAATGTATATAGTACTTGAGGTGTGCTTCCGGCTAAACACAGAAGAACCCTGGGCTAGCTTAAAGGGAACCCGTCACCAGCATTTCACCTATTGAACTTTACTTATCCCTCACTGGCCGCTGCTACCAAAATTTCATTGCCGTTATCCCCTCTCCTAAACTCCTCCTCCGACTGTAAATAACGGTCTGTAAACATGTTGCGCCTTTTATCGTAATAATTCGGTGTCCTGTTGTACGCTCACCCCAGAAGAGGACATCAATGCACATGAGCAGGATTTTGTGTGCTGGGGGAAGGCGAGGAGCTGTCAATCAAAAGTAAAGAGGCAGAGTAAACTCGGAAAGACTTGAGGAATGAAGATATGACTCTTTTCAAAGGAAGATCTAACTCTTTTCAAACAAAGAAATGACTCTTTTCTGCTCATTTGCATACGGTGTGGGAACACTAAAAAACTGAATACTAAAGCTACAGAGCCGACTAAGAAGACAATTTTAGGTTAAAGAGAAATTATATTTCACCCACTACCCCCTGGTATTGCTGGCTTAAGCAGTAAAATGCTGGTGACAGGTTCCCTTTAACAAGATCAATGTGAAAATATTCCAGTCTTCATTATTATTATTATTATTATGATGATTATTGTTATTATTATTATTACTACTACACGGAAAAACCCTGGGCCAGCTTAACAAGATCAATGTGAAATTATTCCAGTCTTTATTATTATTATGATTATTATTATTATTATTATTTTTATTATTATTATTATTATTACTACACAGAGAAACCGTGGGCCAGCTTAACAAGATCAATGTGAAATTATTACAGTCGTTATTATTATGATTATTGTTGCTATTATTATTATTATTATTATTATTATTATTATTACTACTACACATAAAAACCCTGGGCCAGCTTAACAAGATCAATGTGAAATTATTCCAGTCTTTATTAATATTATTATTATTATTATTATTATTATTATTATCATCAATAATAATAATAATCTTAATATATTTAATAAAAATAAACATGCAATGCGATTAACATTCATTAATGTATATCACTGTAAATGCAGCTTCCTATAAAAAAATCAATATATACAATAATAAAGTCTAAAAATTAAAAAAAAACATATCTAAAGGAACAATTTAATGGGAATGTCTCATGTATTTAATGTTAGTCATATTAATTAAATGTAAATCTGTAGAAGAGAAATAATATGTAATGTATTTTTAACCCCTTAAGGACCAGCCTATTTTTGGCCTCCATGGACTAGCTTTTTTGTTTTTTTTATTCCTGCATTCTTAGGGCCATAAGTTTTTTATTTTACCGTTGACACAGCTGAATGAGACTTTTTGTTTTGCAGGACGACTTGTCATTTTTATTGCCACCATTTTGGGGTACATATAATTTGGTGATGAACTTTTATTAATTTTTTGGGGGAGGGGAATGTAAAAAAAAGTAAATCTTTCATTGTTTTTTTGTGATTTTTTTTAATTTTTATACAATCTACCGTGCGCCATAGATAACAGGATTTCTTTATTCTATGGGTTGTTACAAATACGGACACACAAAATTTTTAGTTTTTTAATGTTTTAGTACTTTTGCACAGTAAAAGCATGTTTTATAGAAAATAAAAAAATGTTTTTTGTGTCGCTGCATTCCAAGAGTCATAACTTTTTTTTTTCATTGATGTAGTCGTATAAAGGCTTGTTTTTTTAATGTATGAGTTGTAATTTTCTATGGCACTATCTTGGGTTTCACTTAATTCCATATCTTTGTGGGGAAGGAAAAGAAATAGCAAATCCACCATCATTCTTCGTGTTTTTTTTTTTATGTAATGCGTATACATAAAATATTATTTTTATTCTATGGGTTGGTACCATTGTGGCAATAATAGCATTTATCTTTTTTATATTGTTTACTTAATAGTAAAATATTTTTTGGGTAAAACGTTTATAACGCACTTAAAATAAAAATATATTTAAGACTAAAAAGTAACTAAGGCATTGGTCTTCCTTCTTTTTAATTTTATTAAATACAGTACTGTGTAAATGTTTTAGGTAGTTGTGGAAAAATGCTGCAAAATAAGAATGATTTCGAAAATAGAAGTGTTAATAAATTTTTTATCAATTAAGAAAATACAAAGTGAATGAACAGAAGAAAAATGTAAATCAAATCAATATTTGGTGTGACCACCCTTTGCCTTTAACCCCTTCAGGACCAAGCTCATTTTGACCTTCAGGACCAGACCCATTTTTTCAATTCTGACATATTTCACTGTATGTGGTAATAACTCCGGAACGCTTTTACCTATCAAAGCGATTCTGAGATTGTTTTCTCGTGACACATTGGACTTTATGATAGTGGAAAAATGTGGTCGATAAATTCAATAATTACCAGTGAAAAACACCAAAATTTTGTGAAAAATTGCAAAAATTAGCATTTTTCTAAATGTAAATGTATCTGCTTGTAAGACAGGCAGTTATACCACACAAAATTGTTGCTAATTAATATCCACCATATGTCTACTTTAGATTGGCATCATTTTTTGAACGTCCTTTTATTTTTCTATGACGTCACAAGGCTTAGAACTTTAGCAGCAATTTCTCAAATTTTCAAGAAAATTTCAAAAGGCTATTTTTACAGGGGCCAGTTCAGTTGTGAAGGGGCTTTTAGGGCCTTATATATTAGAAACCGCCAAAAAGTCACCCCATTTTAAAATCGACACCCTTCAAAGTATTCAAAACAGCATTTAGAAAGTTTCTTAACCCTTTAAACGTTTCACAGGAATTAAAGCAACGTAGAGGTGAAATTTTCAAATTTCATTTTTTTTTTTGCAGAGATTCATTTTTAATCTATTTTTTTGTAACACAGAAGTTTTTACCAGAGAAACGCAACTCAATATTTATTGCCCAGATTCTGCAGTTTTTAGAAATATCCCACATGTGGCCTTAGTGCGGTAATGGACTGAAGCACTGGCCTCAGAAGCAAAGGAGCACATAGTGGATTTTGGGCCTCCTTTTGATTAGAAAATATTTTAGGCACCATGTCAGGTTTCAAGGGCTCTTTCGGTGCCAAAACAGTGGAAATCCACCAAAAGTGACCCCATTTGGGAAACTACACCCCTTGAGGAAATTATCTAGGGGTATAGTGAGCATTTTGACCCCGCAGGTTTTTTGCAGAAATTATTGGAAGTAGGCCGTGAAAATAAAAATTGTCATTCTTTCAAAGATAATGTAGGTTTAGCTAATTTTTTATAATTTCCACGAGGACTAAAGGAGAAAAAGAACCACAACATTTGTAAAGCAATTTCTCCCGAGTAAAACAATACTCCACATGTGGTTATAAACGGATGTTTGGACACACAGCAGAGATTAGAAGGGAAAGAGCGCCATTTGGCTTTTGGAGCTCAAATTTAGCAGGAATGGTTTTCGGAGGCCATGTCGTATTTGCAAAGCCCCTGAGGGACCAAAACAGTGAAAACGCCAAAAAAGTGACTCCATTGAGAAAACTACACCCCTTGAGGAATCCATCTAGGGGTGTAGTGAGCATTTTGCCCCCACAGGTGTTTCATAGATTTTATTAGAATTGGGCAGTGAAAATAAAAAAAAATCCTTTTTCTTCAATAAGACGTAGCTTTAGCTCTAAATTTTTAATTTTCTCAACAAATAAAGGAAAAAAAGAACACCAACGTTTGTAAAGCAACTTCTCTGGAGTATGGCAATACCCCACACGTGGTCATAAAATGCTGTTTGGGCACACGGCAGGGCTCAGACGGGAAGGAGCGCCATTTGCTTTTGGCGTACAGATTTTGCTGCATTTGGTTTCTGGGCGCTATGTTGCATTTGCAAAGTCCCTGTGGGACCAAAACAGTGGATCCCCCCCAGAAGTGACCCCATTTTGGAAACAACACCCTCAAGGTATTCACCTAGGGGTGTAGTGAGCATGTTAACCCCACAGGTGTTTTGCAGAAATTCGTGTGCACACGATGTGGGAGAATGAAAATGGGAATTTTTCCTTAGATACGCCAATATGTGGTGCCCAGCTTGTGCCACCATAACAAGACAGCTCTCAATTATTATGCGGTGTTTCCCTGTTTTAGAATCACCCTACATGTGGCCCTAATCTTTTGCCTGGACATTAGACAGGGCTCAGGAGTGAAAGAGTACCATGTAAAATTGAGGCCTAATTTGTCGACATATAAAGTATTGCTTCACAATTGCAGAGGCTTTGATGTGAAAAAAACCCCTGAGAAGTGACCCCATTTTGGAAACTGCACCCCTCAAGGCATTTATTAAGGGGTGTAGTGAGCATTTTCACCCCACGTTTCTTTTCCATAAATGATTGCGCTGCGGAAGGTACAAATTAAAATTTTTCCCTAGATATGCCAATTCAGTGTCAAATATGTCGTGCCCAGCTTGTGCCACTGGGGACACACACCCAAAAATTGTTAAAAGGGTTCTCCCGGGTATGGTGATGCCATATATGTGGAAGTAAACTGCTGTTTGGGCACACTGTAGGGCTCAGATGGGTGGGAGCGCCATTTTGGTTTTGGAGCGTGGAATTTGCTTGGTAATAGTTTTGTTTGGAGTATCACTGTTGTTTCCGTTTATAATGTGGGGCATATCTGAGCTGGGCAGAGTACATCAGGGGCATAGTCAGGTGGTATAATAATAAGGTAAAAAAAATAAAAAATGATCCATAGATGTGTGTTACGCTGTGTTACGCTGTGATCGATCCTTTCTGCACAGGCCGGTGTCGCACTGATAAATGTCCTTCCTTATGCCCCTTTTGGTCCACACTCCGCACCTTTGCAGTTTGGGGAATTTTGCCGGGAAAGTGTTGTCCTGGTATAATACGGGCACCGTCGCTTCCAGCAGATATGTTTGGGCCCTCCCCTTCCTGGTTCCCTAATTTTAGTGCCTTGATACATCGCCTTTTGAAACAGAAGAAACGTTCCCCTCGGGCCTTCACAACTGGATAATTTTCTTTCCTGAATTATTGGAGCCTTAACTTATTTTATTTTTTCATAGACGTAGTGGTATGAGGGCTCTTTTTTTACGGGACGTGCTGTAGATTTTATTGGTACATATTGGGGTACATGCGACTTTTTGATCACTTGTTATCCTTTTTTTGGGAGGCAAGGTTAAACAGCAATTCTGCCATAGTTTTTTAGTTGTTTTTTTTTTATACAGCGTCCACCATGCGTTATAAACTACATGTTACCTTTATTCTGCTTTATTATTTTTTATTAAACCAAAGATAAATCTTGATGCATTATTATTTTATCAAAATAATTTTATTCATCATAATACTTTATTACACATAAATACAAAAATAGAGATACAAAAATTAACCCCCCTCCCAAGTATATACTATAGACAATTAAAATATCATAAAATATACCAGTTGCAATGTAATGAAAAAATGGTAAATATGATGTAATCAAATAAAGGGTCCTCATACACAAAAGCATGTACCTTTAAAAAAAGGATGAGACCAAATAATGTATCAACATGCAATAGCAGCATCAGAACACCGGGGGCCTGATATAGATAACGCTGCAAAGACAGGTCGCTCCAGTACCAAGAGTACAATGATATAAGTAAAGCATGGAGCACTGAGTCAGAAATGAAAAATATCAACTACAATGAGTATAAAAGTCAACTATACCTGCAGAGGACATGGTGAAGAGATATTACACCTGGACAAACAGCACGTCGACGCGCGTTTCGCAACCTTCGTCAGGAGGTGTGCTACTACATTGACAGCCAAAGTTTAAATACTATGAACCCGGAGGCAGATAACCAATGGTGTGCAGCAGGAGAAAGCCCCTCCCACTGAAGTAACCAGCGCCGCGCCATTAACATGATGCGCAAAGATGCGTGTCAGCCGTGGGAGTGATGCGGTTCACCCATAAGAAAGGAGCGGGTCACGCGCCTCGATCTCATAAGTGACCATAAGGATATCCTAACAACAGGCGAGTAACAATGACAACGCCCAAACACATTACCGCCGATATAATGTGGTTCACCCATAGGAGAGGAGCGAGTCGCGCCCCTCAATCATATTAGTGACCATGCGGCATATCCTAACAGCAGGCGGGTAACCATGACAACGCCCAAACATGTCAACGCCGGCATGGATCAACATGAAGACTTAGTCAGTAAGACAAATCTTAATGTCAAGCCATAACACCATGTCAGACATAGATTAGAAAGGCTCACCACAAACAACCTGCGTACATATTGTTGATAAATGACCTATACATCCTATATGGTGCATTGAAGATATGTTATAACGAATAAATAAATAAATAAATAAAGTTTTTTCAATACAAATACATATCTTTTGAAACAGAAGAAACGTTCCCTTCGGGCCTTCACAACTGGATAATTTTCTTTCCTGAATTATTGGAGCCTTAACTTATTTTATTTTTTCATAGACGTAGTGGTATGAGGGCTCTTTTTTACTGGACGTGCTGTAGCTTTTATTGGTACATATTGGGGTACATGCGACTTTTTGATCACTTGTTATCCTTTTTTTGGGAGGCAAGGTTACAAAAAAAACAGCAATTCTGCCATAGTTTTTTAGTTGTTTTTTTTTATACAGCGTCCACCATGCGTTATAAACTACATGTTACCTTTATTCTGCGGATCAGTACGATTCCGGCGATACCAAATATATAGAACTTTTTTATAACTTTTTGCACAATAATATTACTTTTGGAAAGAGAATGTATTTTTTGTGTCGCCAAGTTGTGACAGCCATAACTTTTACATTTTTTCATCGATGGAGCTGTGTGACGGCTTGTTTTTTGCGAGACAAGGTATAGATTTTATCGGTACCATTTTTGGATACATGCGACTTTTTGATCACTTTTTATTTCAATTTTTGGAAGACAGTGACCAAAAAAACAGTAATTATGGCAGTGTTTTTGAGGTTTTTTTTTTACGGCGTTCACTGCGCTGGATAAATAACATAATATTTTTATAGTTCAGGTCGTTACGGTCGCAGCCATACCAAATATGTATGGCTTTATTATTTTTTTCTATAATAAATGACTTGATAAGTGAAAAAGGGCGATTGTGTTTTATTTTATTACTTGAAACGTTTATTGTATGTTTTACAACTTTTATTTTTACTTTTTTTACACTTTTTTTTTACACTTTTCTTTAGTCCCACTAGGGGATTTGAATGTCCAACTGTTTGTTTGATGCTCTAATACATTGCACTACCTATGTAGTGCAATGTATTGGAACTGTCAGTTGTTCACTGACAGCAAGCCGATCAGGCTCCGCCTCTGGGCGGGGCCTAATCAGCTTACGTAATGGCAGACAGGAGTCCATTGTTAGGGCTCCTGTTGCCATAGTAACAGTCGCCAGCCTTGCCATCGCATGGCAAGGCTGCCGATTTTCTACAAACCTCTAGGATGCAGCGATCACAATGGATCGCTGCATCGAAGGGGTTAATGCCAGGAATCGGAGCTAGCTCCGGTTCCTGGCGATAGATCGGGGTGTCCGCTGTAACATACAGCGGACACCCACTGCTGACGCCGGCTCAGCTTCTGAGCCGGAAGCTGAGGCGGCGCCATCTTGCCGATGGTACCGGAAGCCTCCTGGGCCCTGCCGACGACGGGGCATAGGAGGATTCCGTTAAAGGCTGATCGGGAGGTAAGCATTAGCCCTCCGATCGCCTTTGCAGCCACCGGCAACCCAGCAATCACGTTGCTGGGGTGCTGGTGGCTATAAACTCCTCACATGCTGCGATCTCTATTGAACGCAGCATGTGAGGGGTTAATCGGTCGGATCGGAGGCTAGCTCCAGTCCTGGCCGATACCTCAGGGTGCCAGCTGTAACATACAGCTGTCACCCGGCGGTGATGTCGCTGGCTCAGCTCCTGAGCCAGCTTCACCTCCATGACGTACAGTAACGTCAAAATGCGGTAAGACACCAGTTTTAATGACGTTAATGTACGTGCTCTGGCGGGAAGGGGTTAAAAGAGCATCAATTCTTCTAGGTACACTTGCACAAGCTCATGGATTTTGTAGAGTTATAGTCAGGTGTATGATTAACCAATTGTACCAAACAGCTGATAATGATCATAATTTTCATGAGTAGGCTGAAACACAGTCATTAACTGTAACAGAAATAGTTGTGTAGGAGGCTTAAAACTGGGTGGGGAACAGCCTAAATCTGATACAAAGTTGAGGTTGTGGAAGACGGTTTCATGTCACAGCTACACCACGGCAAGTCTGAGCACAGCAACAAGTTATACTGCATCAGCAAGGTCTCTCCCAGGCAAAGACTTCAAAGCAGACTGGGGTTTCAAGATGTGCATTTCAAGCTCTTTTAAAGAAGCAGAAGAAACGGGCAACATTGAGGACCATGGAAGCAGTGGTTGGCCAAGGAAACTTAGGGCAGCTGATCAAAGACACATCAGGCTTACTTCCTTTCAAAATTAGAAGATGTCCAGCAGTGCCATAAGCTCAGAACTGGCAGAAACCAGTGGGACTCAGGTACACCCATCTACTGTTCAGAGAAGTCTGGACAGAACTCTTCATGGAATAATTGGGGCTAAAAAGCAATACCTTCGACGTGGAAACAAAGCCAAGCAACTCAACTATGTAAGAAAACATAGGAACTGGGGTGCAGAAAAATGGTAGCAGGTGCTCTGGACCAAGGAGTCAAAATGTAAGATATTTGGCTGTAACACAAGGCATTTTGGTCACCAAAGGGCTTGGGAGCGGTACAATAATGAGTGGCTGCAGGCAACAGTGAAGCATGGTGGAGGTTCCTTGCAAGTTTGGGGCTGCATTTCAGCAAATGGCGTTGGGGATGTGGTCAGGATTAATGGTGTCCTAAATGCTTAAAAATACAGGCAGATATTTATCCATCATGCAATACTATCAGGGAGGCGTCTTATTAGCTCAAAATGTATTCTGTAGGAGAACAACGTCACGAGAAATGTATCTATCAAACTAGCAACACGGTAATATAGAGTAGGCTAACCTGAATCTAACGTTTATTACCTTTTTCACATGAGTGCCTCCTTTGCAGAATAAATTGTTTTATTCAGCATATGTAAATGAGCATTTTGGAGCAACGAGGGCATCACCGTTGCTCCAAGATGCTATGTCTTCTTTCCTCAGTCCTTTCACGCCTGACCCCGTAGTGTCCAGAATGCTCGCACGTGGCTCTGCTTCATAATTGGTGCATGTGCAGTACTGCCGATTAGACCGGAGAAACGTCAAGCGTGTACTGCACATTCGCCGATTATAAAGCAGAGCTGCGCGCGCCTCCAGGAGACTATGGGGCCAGGCGTGAACTCGCTTATTACACTGCCTGGCCCCTGTCAATCAATGAAAGAAGGCAGGGAGGGGTGGACTGGGGAAAGAAGACATAGCATTTTGGAGCAACGGTGATGCCCTCGTTGCTCCAAAATGCTCGTTTGCATATACTGAATAAAACAATTTTCTCTGAAAAGGAGGCACTCATGTGAAAAAGGTAATAAACGTTAAATTCAGGAAAGCCTACTCTATATTACCCTGTTGCTAGTTTTATAGGTACATTTCTGGTGAAAGACTCCCTTTAACACATCCTAAATTTCATTATTTGTAAAAAAAAAATCATTTTAATATGAAAACAGAAGCAATACTGACCTTCGAAGCCAGCATTATCAATGCCTTCCAAAAACAATCTTTTTTCTTTGGGTCGAGTGCATGTCAAAGAGCAACCTTTGAGTTCTTCAAGTTGTTTTTGAATTTTAGCAAACCTAGGTCTCTCAGCAGGATTTTGTGCCCAACATTTCAGCATTATGTCCCAACTAAATGGAAAAAAATGACAAAAGTTGAATCCTATTTGAGCTTCTATTCAATGTAAACTTTTCATTTCATTAGATGTGAACTTTTTTTTTAACTTTAAAAATAAATATGTGCACACATAACATGAACAATCTAAGAACTGCGTCTATTCATGGAAGATACAAAACCAAACAGATTTGGTATTATTTAGGCAGGCATATGATACTGCAATGTACTCTCACTAAAGATCTGCTTATTCAGATTTGCTGCTGGTGATACGCAAAAACTCACCAGGTCAAGTGTATGCTGAAATTATTTCCATGGCAGGAAGGATAGGATGATTATCAACTACAATTAACTAAACAACCAGTGAAAAGAAGATTATTAGGTTATTGACATGTGTATTTACAGAGGCAAATTAGCCTAAATTCCACTACAATCTGGAAATTTACCATCTGAAAGGTCTACCAACTTTTGATAAAAAAATAATTAAAAATCTACTACACCAATGATTTCCCATATTGGACTTTCCAAAAGTTTTTAAGTAATCTATTGTCCTAGCTTATACTATAGTAAAACTCGAAAGCATATAATGTTGAATTTGGTGCATTTGTTTTGGTTATTTCAGCTATATACACAGCACCATCATCACTTTACCTTAACTGTTTCCCGACCACCGGCTGTATATAAATATCTGGAGGTCGAAGTCCTTAAAACCTGAGCCATAGTATATTTATGGCGCAGCTTTTAGCTGGCTGCCCGAGCGATCAGGCAGCTGAATGTTAGGTATCCGGCAGACAGCTTTCACTTCTTGTATCTTCTCTGATCGCTTCAACAAATAAAATAGTTTTAGCCGTTTAACTAACACAGGCTAAATATGGCTTAACGGTGTCTGGCCCTGAAGGCTCAAAATGCCCCAGACCTGAACTGGTTAATGAAAAAGGAATCAAAATAAATGTTGAGATTTGGACTGGGAAGGTTTGCCATATTGAAGGGGTGGCATGTCAAGTGGGTTAGTGCTTGATCATTGTATACTTTTTTTTATATACTTACATTCAATTAAAGAGCAAGTGTATAAGTATACAAAATGAACAATGATAAATTCTAACCATGATGTGAAATTAAGCCTTCTCTGGAGAACAAACCTTCACACCTCAAGACCAACTCCATCAGGCAGTACTGAGGTGAAGAGGTGGCCTAAATAGTTTGATTCTTTGAATTTGATTAATAATTAAAAATTGAAAGTAAATATAATAGTCAAAAGTCTAGTAATGTAAAATACTTATAAAATAGACACACGTACATGGAAAATTTGGCCCAGATTGGATCCATTGAGCATTCCATTATTTGTTGCAATCAAGAAGTTCTAGCAAAATGCTAAACATGAAAATGTGTATCTTGGAAAATATTGTAACCTTTCATTGCCCCACATGTTTTTTTACTGAGGCCGTAGTGAAATACATTCTACAATTGTGGTATTTACCACTTACAACCAAGAAATATTTGAAAGTATGCAAGATAGCTATTCTTTGATCGATCTCTCCTAGAAAACTTGGTCTTAAAAGAATACCCAAAAAGTATAACAGCCATAGTTTATTATAACTTATTACAAACAAGCTTAAAAAAAAATCTGTTTTAGAAAACATAAAATAGATGGGAAATGAAGTTGCCCAATTGTAATGTGATGAATGGGAAAATATTCTAAGTAATATTGTAATGGCAGGAAGGAGGTGAAGGGAAAGTGAGCCCTAATCTACCCACCGCCCTGTCCCTGCCTACTTGCAACGACCCGCCCTAGGCGACGGGGTACAACTGGGCGGCGGTCCCTACGCTGTCTAAGTGCACGGGAGAACAAAGAGGGAACACGCAAGGGAAGGCGCAGTAGCCCACAGAACGCCGCGAGGAAACGGAGCCGCGAACGAGTAGTCAGGACCAGGATGAAGTGGAGTATACCAACGGAGCACGGAGAAGGAAGCAAGCCAGGGGCAAGGCGAAGCAGGTTAAGCGGAACTGCAGCAAGGCAGAAGCACGGCAGAAGCAGGCTGGAGCAAGCAGCAGTGGGGCCAGGAATCCAGAAGAATTACAAGCACTGAGGAAGAGAACACGGCAGGTAATATGGACAGGGGGCGGAGCTAACTCCGACTGACCAGGCCGCGATAGGCTCTCCCACTCCTGAGCCTGCCACCCTGGTTGGTGGGAGCCGGTGTCAGTCTAAGAGGTCTGGCCTCAGGTGTGGATTGATTAATCCCAGGAGTATACCTAGACGTAGTACCTGGCAGATCCCTAACAGTACTCCCCCTTTTATGAGGGGCCACCGGACCCTTACTAAGAGGACCCGGTTTAGTAGGGAAGAGAAGGTGGAACCTCCTGATCAATACCCCAGCGTGAACATCACGAGCAGGTACCCAAGTCCTCTCCTCCGGCCCGTATCCTCTCCAATGGACCAGGTACTGGATGGAGCCCTGGACCATCCTACTGTCCATAATCTTGGCCACCTCGAATTCCACCCCCTCAGGGGTGAGAACGGGAACAGGAGGTTTCCTCGAGGGGGACCAGGATGGGGAGCAGCGTTTAAGGAGGGAGGCATGGAAGACGTCATGTATGCGAAAGGATGGGGGCAGCTCCAGACGGAAGGATACAGGGTTGAGGACTTCAATGATCTTATAAGGTCCAATAAATCGGGGAGCAAACTTCCTGGACGGGACCTTAAGGCGCAAGTTCCTGGACGACAACCAGACCAAATCCCCGACGACAAACCGGGGGTTAGCAGAACGTCTACTATCAGCCTGAATCTTTTGTGCACTCTGGGACGCCTCTAGGTTCTTCTGAACCTGGGCCCAGACAGTGCACAGTTCCCGATGAACATCCTCTACCTCAGGATTATTGGAACAACCAGGGGAAACGGAGGAGAACCTTGGGTTAAACCCGAAATTACAGAAAAACGGGGAGACCCCTGACGAGTTACTGACCCGGTTATTCAGGGAAAATTCAGCAAGGGGAAGGAATGAGACCCAATCGAATTGACAGTCAGAGATGAAACACCTTAAATATTGTTCCAGGGATTGGTTAGTCCTTTCCGTTTGGCCATTAGTTTCGGGATGGAAGGCGGAGGAGAAGGACAGATCAATCTCCAACTTTTTACAAAAAGCTCTCCAAAATAAGGAAACAAATTGTACCCCTCTGTCAGAAACGATATTGACTGGGGCCCCATGGAGACGCAGGATGTGTTTCACAAACAAAGAAGCTAACGTCTTGGCGTTAGGTAGCTTCTTAAGGGGCACAAAGTGGCACATCTTGCTGAAGCGGTCTACTACCACCCACACCACCGACTTGCCCTGAGATGGGGGCAAATCGGTGATAAAATCCATGGAGATATGGGTCCAAGGTCTCTGGGGAATGGGCAAGGAACGTAGTAGGCCCGCAGGTCGGGACCTAGGGGTTTTGGACCTGGCGCAAACCTCACAAGCGGCGACGTAAGCCCTAACGTCTTTAGGCAACCCAGGCCACCAATAGTTTCTGGTAATGAGGTGTTTGGTGCCCAAGATGCCAGGATGACCAGATAGAGCGGAGTCATGGTTTTCCCTGAGTACCCTTAGCCGGTATTGCAGGGGAACAAACAGTTTGTCCCCAGGGACGTTCCCGGGAGCTGAACCCTGATCAGCCGCGATATCAGAAGCTAAATCAGAATCCGTGGCAGAAACGATTATACCAGGGGGTAAAATACAAGCAGGATCCTTCTCGGAAGGAGGATTGGCCATGAAACTACGTGACAGAGCATCAGCCTTAATATTCTTGGACCCAGCTCTATAGGTAACCAAGAAATTAAATCTGGTAAAGAATAGCGCCCACCGAGCTTGTCTAGGATTAAGCCTCCGGGCCGATTCTAGGAAAACCAGATTCTTGTGATCCGTAAGGACCGTTACCTGGTGTCTGGCCCCCTCCAGGAAGTGTCGCCACTCTTCAAAAGCCCATTTAATGGCTAGAAGTTCGCGGTTGCCAATGTCATAGTTACTCTCCGTGGGCGAAAACTTCCTAGAGAAGTAAGCACAGGGGCGGAGATGGGTGAGGGAGCTGGTATCCTGGGACAAGACGGCACCCACTCCCACCTCGGATGCGTCAACCTCCACAATAAATGGCTCCTCTTGGTTGGGCTGAATCAGCACGGGGGCCGAGATAAAGCACTTCTTGAGGGTCTCAAAGGCCTGGACGGCCTCAGGGGGCCAATGGAGGACATCAGCACCCTTGCGAGTAAGGTCTGTAAGAGGCTTAGCGACGACCGAGAAGTTGGCAATGAATCTCCTGTAATAGTTGGCGAACCCTAAAAAACACTGTAACGCCTTAAGGGAGGCAGGTTGGACCCATTCCGCCACAGCCTGAACCTTGGCAGGGTCCATGCGGAATTCATGAGGAGTGAGGATTTGCCCTAAAAATGGTATCTCCTGAACCCCAAAGACACATTTTTCCGTCTTAGCAAACAGATTATTCTCCCGAAGGACCTGGAGCACCTTCCTGACATGCTCCACGTGGGAGGACCAGTCCTTGGAAAACACCAGTATGTCATCAAGGTACACAACAAGAAAATTACCCAGGTAATCTCTCAGGATTTCATTAATAAAATTCTGGAAGACAGCAGGGGCATTACACAACCCAAAGGGCATGACCAGGTATTCTAAATGACCCTCGGGTGTGTTGAACGCAGTTTTCCACTCATCCCCCTCTTTGATGCGGATAAGGTTATATGCCCCCCGTAGATCGAACTTAGAAAACCATTGGGCTCCCTGAACCTGATTAAAAAGATCCGGAATCAAAGGAAGTGGGTACTGGTTCCTTACGGTGACCTTATTCAGGTTACGATAATCAATGCACGGCCTAAGACCACCATCTTTCTTCCCCACGAAGAAGAAGCCAGCACCTACAGGAGAAGTCGAGGGGCGAATGAAACCCTTGGCCAGGCATTCTTGGATATACACCCTCATAGCTTCACGTTCAGGACATGAAAGATTAAATATCCTACCCTTAGGAAGCTTGGCACCAGGCACCAAATCGATAGCGCAATCGTAATCTCTATGGGGGGGCAACACCTCGGAGGCCTCCTTAGAAAACACATCGGCGAAGTCCTGAACAAACTCAGGAAGCGTGTTTACCTCCTCCCGGGGAGAAATAGAGTTAACAGAAAGACATGACATCAGATATTCACTACCCCATTTGGTGAGATCCCCAGTATTCCAATCAAACGTGGGATTATGCAACTGCAACCAGGGAAGACCTAATACCAGATCAGACGATAATCCCTGCATCACCAGTACAGAGCACTGCTCCAAATGCATGGAGCCAACCCGGAGTTCAAAAACAGGAGTATGCTGAGTAAAATAACCATTAGCAAGGGGAGTGGAGTCGATACCTACTACAGGGATAGGATAAGGTAAATCAATAAAAGGCATTTTTAGAGACATAGCAAATTCCACAGACATGATATTAGCAGATGAGCCAGAATCCACGAAAGCACTGCCCGTGGCAGACCGGCCAGCAAACGAGACCTGAAAGGGAAGCAAAATTTTATTGCGTTTCACATTAACGGGAAATACCTGTGCGCCCAAGTGACCTCCCCGATGATCACTTAGGCGCGGACGTTTTCCGGCTTTTTATTCTTGCGCCTGGGACAGGTGTTCAGTAGATGCTTGTCGTCCCCACAGTAGAAGCAGAGACCATTCATTCTGCTAAACTCCCTACGTTGTCGAGGGGACATGGAGGCCCCGAGTTGCATAGGTACCTCCGAGTCCTCCGTGGAGGGGCGAGGAGACGGGACCTCGGGGGGGATCGCAGAAAACGTTCAAGCTGACGTTCCCTGAGACGTCGGTCAAGTCGTACTGCTAGGGCCATAACCTGGTCAAGGGAGTCAGAAGAGGGGTAGCTAACCAGCAGATCCTTCAGGGCGTCAGATAATCCTAACCTAAACTGGCACCTTAGGGCCGGATCGTTCCACCGAGAAGCTACGCACCACTTTCTAAAATCAGAACAGTATTCCTCAACCGGTCTCCTACCCTGACGTAAGGTCACCAGCTGACTCTCGGCTAAAGCAGTCCTGTCAGTCTCGTCGTAAATGAGTCCGAGGGCAGAGAAAAAACGATCAACAGAGGAAAGTTCAGGGGCATCAGGAGCCAAGGAGAAGGCCCACTCTTGGGGCCCTTCCTGGAGTCGGGATATGATGATACCCACCCGCTGGTTCTCGGAACCTGAGGAGTGGGGTTTTAGGCGGAAATACAGTCTGCAACTCTCCCGGAAGGAGAGAAACGTCTTAGGGTCCCCTGAGAACCGGTCAGGTAACTTGAGGTCGGGTTCTAGAGGTGAGGTGAGGGGTACTACTAAGGCAGCGTCACCCTGGTTGACCCTCTGGGCCAGGGCCTGGACCTGTAGGCAGAGGCCCTGCATCTGCTGGGTCAGGGTCTCAAGGGGGTCCATGATAGCGTACGTAGGAGAAATGGTAGACTAGGTAAAGGGGCTTGTAATTATGTAATGGCAGGAAGGAGGTGAAGGGAAAGTGAGCCCTAATCTACCCACCGCCCTGTCCCTGCCTACTTGCAACGACCCGCCCTAGGCGACGGGGTACAACTGGGCGGCGGTCCCTACGTTGTCTAAGTGCACGGGATTACAAACAGGGAACACGCAAGGGAAGGGGCAGTAGCCCACGGAACGCCGCAAGGAAACGGAGCGGCGAACGAGTAGTCAGGACCAGGATGAAGTGGAGTATACCAACGGAGCACGGAGAAGGAAGCAAGCCAGGGGCAAGGCGAAGCAGGTTAAGCGGAACTGCAGCAAGGCAGAAGCACGGCAGAAGCAGGCTGGAGCAAGCAGCAGTGGGGCCAGGAATCCAGAAGAATTACAAGCACTGAGGAAGAGAACACAGCAGGTAATATGGACAGGGGGCGGAGCTAACTTCGTCTGACCAGGCCGCGATAGGCTCTCCCACTCCTGAGCCTGCCACCCTGGTTGGTGGGAGCCGGTGTCAGTCTAAGAGGTCTGGCCTCAGGTGTGGATTGATTAATCCCAGGAGTATACCTAGACGTAGTACCTGGCAGATCCCTAACAAATATTTTTTTAGGCGTCTCAGAGAGCTTAACACAATTTTTCATTGTACACCCATCTTATAGAACACCAAAGTGCAGTAAGGCTATTTCCAACTCTGCATTGTCATAGGTGCAAAAAATAATTTTGCTATTCGGCTACATGGATACAATTAACAAAATGTGGTCTCCTTGGATTAAACATACTAACATTATTTATACATTTTTAGTCTACAGTCCGTCCTTTGCTCTCCCCATGCAGCCAGGTGAGGCTAATAAAAACCAATGAGAGCCAAAACAACCATGCCACCCAGCAAAGCGCTAAGGCCTCTTAGTTGTAGCAATGGTGAGGGTCTCATGACCCTGACTCCCATCAATCATCCTCTATATGATATGTCAGAAGTTTATTGAAATGTGATGCACCCTTTAACATTATTTTCCCTCCATCTTCATCACTTCTCCACCTGAAATAACACCTCTTTCTCCCAAAGCACACTAGATATCGGTAACGTTTGACTGTGAACCTCACATCCTCTCCATCCTGTCTTCTCCAAATAAACAAGATTTTCCATATTTGGCCCATGCATGAAATATTCAAAATGTCTATGATCTTAGATTGACATCCCTCAATCTATCCTAAAATCTGCCAATTGTCTCGTCCACCTCTCCAATCATTCCCAATGCTATTCTTCTGTTAGTCCCCCCCCCCCCCCCCCACACACACACAGGTTGTCTATTACAGCAGTGTAACCAAACAAAGCCATGTCTAACTCTGTCTCATGCCTACCTTTTTTTGCTATTCTCCAGATACTACATGCAACCTCTACTCTGCAACTTACTTTCTCCTCTTTACACTGGTTTACTCTGGCTATATATAATATATACATTTTCCCACTATTCTCAACTATTTATATAGTGCCAACATATTCCAGTGAGCTGCACATACTTCCCAATCTCGAACATCAGTCCCTATCCTGACTATATTGAGTAAATACAACCGCATGACTACGGTGCTACACAACAATACTGCCAGCTACTGAGCCACCATGGTGGTTTTATAGAAAATGACACAAAGCCACGAACGGGACTACACTGTAGTTACTAAATCACTTTGATGGCTTAGTTCCTATTGTCATTTAATTTCATTGTAATGGAACGGTTTTCACACAGTGTTCTATGAATGACCATTAGTTGTTCTGGCTCATTACTAATGAGTACGTCTCAATGTTTCCTCCTTAGAAGCCTGGAAATAATGGAGAAGTCACAGTTCTGTTGCCTTCAAGGGACAGGATGTAAAGCAGATCACCTTACTGACCAATACTTTGGCCGATGTTGCAAAACACAAATTTATACATCAATAGTTTTGTCATTCTAATACAAGTTGGTGTTTTCTGGCAGAGGATAGATAAACAGTAAAGTAGATGACATTATGCTTTTCTTGACCATGTACACCAATTTAAAAATCAAATGTATACATGTTTATTTTGATATGCACTAAGTAATGGCAGTTCAAATGTTAAACCAGGGAAGCGTTCATAATTATATCTTTACATACAGACTGATTAACCAGGAGAATAATTATAGGAGGTCCCGAGTTTGCAGTCACACATGGACCGTGGTACTTGAGGGGGCCCAACAGCTCCTCTGCTGCATAGGAGGACAACATTGCAATAAACGGAAAGTAACATATGGGGTGCTCAGTTACAAATTGGCATTGGAGTGCAGGAGTTTCACGTTATGCCTCTGCGATTGACTACATGCATACATATCGATAGACTGTATGCATTAAATGGCCCCCTTAAGTAAGCATTGATAGGATAAAATGATACGTCTCTATGTATTCAGCAGCAAAACAGTAGACATGGTCTAATCTCCTTACATCAGTGTTCATTTATCAAAGTGTCAAAGGTGGAAAATATCATAACTCACTTGATGGCATTAAAGAGGCTCTGTCACCAGATTTTTCAACCCCTATCTCCTATTGCAGCAGATCGGCGCTGCAATGGAGATAAGAGTAACTTTTTTTTTTTTAAAACGAGCATTTTTGGCCAAGTTATGACCGTTTTTATATTTATGTAAATGAGGCTTTCTAAAGTACAACTGGGCGTGTTTAAAGTTAAAATACAACTGGGCGTGTATTGTGTTCGTTACATCGGGGCGTTTTTACTTCTTTTACTAGCTGGGCGTTGTGTATAGAAGTATTATCCACTTCTCTTCACAACGCCCAGCTTCTGGCAGTGCAGACACACAGCGTGTTCTCGAGAGATCACGCTGTGACGTCTCTCACTTCCTGCCCCAGGTCCTGCATCGTGTCGGGACACATCGGCACCAGAGGCTACAGTTGATTCTGCAGCAAGATCAGCGTTTGCAGGTAAGTAGCTACATCGACCTACCTGCAAACGCCGATGCTGCTGCAGAATCAAATGTAGCCTCTGGTGCCGATGTGTCCTCGCTGGTCCGACACGATGCAGGACCTGGGGCAGGAAGTGAGTGACGTCACAGCGTGATCTCTCGAGAACACGCTGTGTGTCTGCACTGCCAGAAGCTGGGCGTTCTGAAGAGAAGTGGATGATACTTCTATACACAACGCCCAGCTAGTAAAAGAAGTAAAAACGCCCCGATGTAACGAACACAATACACGCCCAGTTGTACTTTTACTTTAAACACGCCTAGTTGTACTTTAGAAAGCCTCATTTACATAAATATAAAAATGGTCATAACTTGGCCAAAAATGCTCGTTTTTAAAAAAAAAACGTTACTCTTATCTCCATTGCAGCGCCGATCTGCTGCAATAAGAGATAGGGTTTGCAAAATCTGGTGACAGAGCCTCTTTAAGCAAAAACACTTGACATTAGTTGGTATTTGACAAGTGCAAATACATAAAATGTATAAACTGCACAACTGCAAATGACTGTGTAACACATTTCCATTCATGTGTTGCATGTTTAGGGCAAAAAGATGTCCAGAAATAAATGTAATCATTTTATGTAATATTGTTATTCACAATTGGGATTTACTTATAATAAAACTGGATAGATAGATAGATAGATAGACAGACAGACAGACAGACAGACAGACAGACAGACAGACAGACAGACAGACAGATAGACAGACAGATAGATAGATAGATAGATAGATAGATAGATAGATAGATAGATAGATAGATAGATAGATAGATAGATAGATAGATAGATAGATAGATAGATAGATAGATAGAGAGATAGATAGAGAGATAGACAAAAGAGTAACAAAGTTACAACCTGCAAAGTAATACACATAAATAGCGGTGTCCTGAGGCAAAGGGATTTGGGAGTTGTTGAAAGTTATTTGGGTCATGTGCTACTTTGAACTTTAAGTAAAACTGTAAATACTACGGTAGTAGAGCTAACATGTCCCGGCGAGAATCATTTGTATATAGAACTGAGGTTAGTTATTTGAATATTGACCCTATGTCCATCCAATTGTGTGTGTTAGATGTAAAAATAGGAGATTATCTACCTTCTCTGATGTGTTTGTATATATATATATATATATACACTGTATTTTTCAGACTATAAGACACAGTTTTTAGCAAGATTAAATCTTGCTAAATAGTCCCTGCGTCTTATAGTCCGCAGTCCAAGGACCCGGCATCGCCGGGCCCCCTGACCACTTCATTACTTAACCCCTTCCCGACCCATGATGTTCCCTGCACGGGGGGGGGGGGGGGATGATGTATGAGCGGGGGGGATGATGTATGGAGCGGGCTCATGCGCTGAGCCCGCCCCATACACTGCAGGTGTGTCACGATCACTGGGTTTGTGGACCCACTAGGCCGCTCCGCCGTAGCAGGGAGGCAGCTTACCAGGTCACAGTCTATGTGAAAGTAAGATAGACAGTAATGCTTAGGTACCTGAAATAGTCCGGACGGTGACTGTGGCTTCAGCACGGATGGAGGCAGGTGCGGAAAGTGGCGCCAGACGTGGCGGGCAGTATCCGATGAGCAGATAGCACTTGACGTGGCAGATGGCACTTGACGTGGCAGATGGCACTTGACATGGCAGATGGCACTTGACGTGGCAGAAGGCACTTGACGTGGCAGACGACACTTGACGTGGTAGACGGCACTTGACGTGGCAGATGGCACTTGACGTGGCAGACGGCACTTGACGTGGCAGATGGCACTTGACGTGGCAGACGGCACTTGACGTGGCAGACGACACTTGACGTGGCAGATGACACTTGAACACGGGTAGGCACAGGAACAATGCGGAATACAGGAACGGTAACAGGGCACGGGTAACAGCTGGAACGGGAGACACTTAAGGGACCATTTGCGAGACAGACAGGGAAAGACTAACAACGCGCGCACCCTACGGGACCCGGCCGGACGGAGCGGAAGTGAGCACTGGCATCTCCTAGGAGGGAGACGGAGGCCAGCGCTCACAGATCCATGGCTGCGGGCGTCGGGAGGTGAGTGAACCCGACGGCCCGCGGCCATGGGCGCTACAAGGTGTCAGCAGCTGACATGCTGCTCTAGCGGCCAGGAACAGCAATTTTGCTGTTCCTGGAGGCTTAAAGGGGTTGTGCCATAAAATACATGTATCCCCTATCCACAGGATAGGAGATACATGTGTGATCGCTGGGGGGTCCGACCCCCACCGATAAGGAGAACGGGGACCTAAACTCACCAAGAGCGCTACAGGACAAGCTTTAACTTCTGCGTTCTGTGTCCGGCAACTTCGTAGAGATGAATGGGATTCTTCTGCGCATGCGTGAGCAGCTATGTATTGATCTCTATGGAGCTGCGGAATAAATAAGCCAGACACAGAACCCGGAAGTTCAGGCTTCTCATGTAGCGCTCTGGGTGAAAAAAAAAACGGCTCTCAGAATGTGGTGAAACAGAATAAATTATTATTTGGCAAATATTTATTTTCTTATTTTCTGTTGTTTAAAACCTGCGTGCGTCTTTTGGTCAGGTGTGTCTTATAGTCCGAAAAATACGGTGTATATATATATATATATATATATATATATATATATATATACACACACACATATATATCGTAGATGATAGAAAACCTCTGACTTTTTCATCTTGTAGCTGTTACTTTTGAAACCCATGGCACATTGTAACATGTGGATCTGATATTAGTGAAAACTACAACCAATAAGATACAAAGTTACGTTAAATCCTTAAATGCTGAGCAGTCCAGTAATGCAGTAGCCGACTGCTTTAATGAAGAGATGGAGGAAGAATATGTTTAGGAAGCTGTCAGAGAGTGTGGTATTCTTAAATGTTAGGAAGCTATGTGACACTATGTTTAGTGACAAGGTCACAGTAAAGTTGGAAGGTTTTGGTATGCATGTGAAATGTGAGATGGGCAGTTGATCTGTTAATGGGAAAAATAGCCTTAAAGGAAAAAAAAAAAAACAGTAAAAGACAAGTGTGTGCACAGGTCCAAATATATCAGTCAAGGGGTTGTGATACAATATTGCTACTGCTAAAGTTAAACAGAATATAAAGCATATGTTAACCAACCAAATCATTTATATACAATTTCGGCTGATATTGAAACTTGTATGATATATTACACAATCAGCTAAATGCAAATATAATAGTGATATAAAATACAGATATTATAGGAAAGATCTTATACCGATGTCATTGACTACTACAGAAATAACCCTTTACTGCACCCTCATCATGAGTGATTACATTCCTACTAACAACTTTGGCATTAAGAATATGTGGGCAGTCAGAGGTGACAAAATTATCACCATTTACCTCTATTTAATAATAAAATTTAAGAGGCAATACACAGATGCACCAGATGACATTCAGATATTCCTGCAATGCTGAAACGATAGGCGCCCATTCATCTCTAATCCAATTTGCGTAATCAAACAAAGAGCTAATAGTGTATTTATAGTATGGCTTTACCTGTCTCTATGCAAAGTCAATCAGAATCGGTGGAAATGTAAATGTAAATATATAGGGATGAATAAAGATCGTGTTAATAATCGTTCATCACCATACATTCCGATCATTGTAGCATACTAAAAAGCGCTGATCGACGTGCATAATCGTCGATCGGCGCTCGCTACCAGCCAGGAAATCAAAAGCACCCTTATAAGGTTGCCCATATGTAGGTTTATAAGGACATAGGTTTTTACAAAGAGGGCCAGAACTGTGTAGAAAGAATATCCGTGTTTCAGTTAAAGGCATAGGAAAAAGAGCTCTGTAAAGCTTAAGTGGGCAATGACTGGATAGACCCCGGGGCAATGCATTGTGTTCTTAAACCGCTAATCAGCCATCATTTTACTTGTCAGGTTAGAGACTGATTGTTTTCATAAGTAACTGAATAAAAATACTAGAAAGATAAAACACCTTTGTGTTTTACTGCTTTGTAATGGACATAAGCAATTTATTATAATTCAATCCCTAAAAAAAACCTATCCAAAGCTGCAATGTAAAAGTCTGCGGAATCATGAGTAGTTATACTATAGCGTTATACATTGAACTGGCAATATGAGTTCTATCATTTACATTCTATTTATTGACTAAACTATTCTTTTATTCTATCAGGTTTGTCATGTAGGCTTCATTGCACTGACTTTGCAAACATTGATGACCATATTGATAGGGTGTGGGGAATATGCATATACTGTAGTTCTAAGTGTATAAATGGTGCCCTCTACTGCCCACAGTGCTGGCCCCACAAGACATATGCTTTTGTTTAACTTCTCAGGACTATCAACTGAAACTACAGGAGTTCTAGGTCTGATGTAAACATATATGTTAAGTTAAAAATAAATAAATAAATAAATATATATATATATATATATATATATATATATATATATTTATGTATTTATTTTTATATATATATATTATTTTTTTTAAAATCTAATATGTTTTTCCTTTTTTTCTAAAACAGTTTGTATTAGTCTTACGAAATAAAAACGTACAAACAAGTATAATTTTATTTATTTCAGACCTAATGTAGTATATAAGACATACGTACATCATTACAGAGCAAGAAACCTATTACTGCTAGAACTCAGGCAGCATTGGCAACTTGCATTGCTGGTGGAATGATGTGAAGGTCCACATGCAACAGATAATAAGATTATAATGCAGGGCACCATACTCGATGCGCCATGTAAAGTAATATAAGTGAGCTGCTATAAGGCCTTTCTGAGGCTAACGTTACTGTGTTGCATTATCCTTAGCAGTATATTAGAAATGTTCAGTTCATTCATGATGCTGTTTCATGGGACATCTTTATCCAGGGTCGGGGCGAGAGGACAGGTAATGGGACGCATTCTGAAAACCCCTGCCTTGGGAAAGAGAGCTTGAACCGTCCCTATCTTCTTCTATTGTATTTTGGAGGGTGTTTTATTTATACCCCTCTTATTTCATCAATAAAGTTTGGACTGATGACTAAGTGATGAAGCTTGACCTATAATTTAATACGGTATTTAGCTGAGATTTCACATTTTAAATGAAGGATGGAGGCTTTAACAGAAATTACTTCATTTTCTTTAAATTAAAGGCTATGTACACATTTGAGGAGCATTTATATATATATATATATATATATATATATATATATATATATACACACATACACACACAGGTCAGTCAGTGTGCTTGGTGTAACTTTTTAATTAGTCTTTATTAAAAATGTATTTAACTTTTTCAGATACAGCTGCTTTGTTTAGAAAATACAGAGCAGTTGTATCTTTCGTTATGACCTAAATCCGTCAGTCCCGCGGACCTGACGGATTCAGTGTCTTCGGGTCCTGCGTGTCTCTGAACTTAGATGTGATCAATAACAGGTGGATCCTGTGTGTCAGAGACACGCAGGACCCGCTGTCACTGAACCCGTCAGTTCCATAGACCCCACGGGAAGAGCTACATACAGCTGTTTGTATAGAGAATACAGAGCAGCTGTATCTAAAAAAGTGAAAAGGAATTTTTAATAAAGACTAATTAAAAAGTTACACCAAACACACTGACTGACTCGTTTATAAAAAAAATTAAAATGCCCACCAAAGGTTTACATAGCCATTAAAAAAAAAATGCCCACCAAAGGTTTACATAGCCTTTATAACACAATTGTTTATTTCAAAACAATTCACCGCAAGATGAGTTTAGCCTAGAAAAGCTGAAAATAAAATATCATAGTAATGGGAATATAAATGACAAATTATGACACTACAAGGATTCATCAACCATATGCTAAATACATTAAAGCGCTCCCACGTAAGGAGCTCTGCTAACGCAGCAAAGCCTGCTAAAATGCTGACATCTCTAGTCATTGAACCCTAAGCTAAACGGTGATGGATCGTGTGAAAAATGACAGTGCGCAAAGGTGAAGCAAAAAGGAAAAAGAATGGACGATTAATAGCCTTTTTTTCTGCTCCTCATGTTCAGAATCATGTTTAGGATAAATGGAATGCAAAGAATTCCCCTCTTCCATTAATAACTGGGTGTAATGGCAACAGACAATATCCTTCACTGACAGGAACAGCATCCAGGCGCTGAGTGCTAGGTCAATCCCATAAAAAGAAGTTTAATGACTTGAGCAGCTTGCTCTTCTAGCTGTTTGGTTGCGTAGATGGTAACGCAGTTAACTACATTTTTGCATTGTATTTTTATATTTGCTGATCATTTTATAATTGCTCTCATTGTTGACACTTAAAACTACTATAGAATTAGGAAAATGAAATCTGACATGCCAAAAGTGTAATAAAATATTATGTTTATTTCTTTATACTTAACTTAAAGGCCCTGTTCACACAGCGTTTTTTTGGCACTGCTTTTGACGCGGAAACCTCGTCGGAAACAGTGCCAAAAAACGTCCGAAAACACCACCCATTGATTTCAATAGTAAGCAGAAGCGTTTTTTTCCCGCGAGCGTCATGCCCTTTCTTCAGACGTTTCCGTCTCTGACCTTCCATTGACATCAATGGGAGGCAGAGAAGGAGGTTTTCGCTGCGTTTTTTTTGCCCACGCCGCTCAATGGCCGTGGTCGAAAAACGCTGCAAAAAACGCAGCAAAAAAAAGCGGCAAAGAGAGTGCACACAATGGGAGGCGGAGGCGTTTTTTCCCCAGAGCAGCATTTAGCGGCATGCTCTTTTTTGCCGCGGTACTGTTCAATGGCTGTGGCCGAAAAACGTGGCAAAGAAAGTGCAGGCAGGTCAAAATCTGCCTCAAAATTCCTGAAGGAGTTTTGAGGCAGATTTTTCCACCTGCCAAAAAACTGTGTGTGAACAGGGCCTAAAGGAGTTGTCTATTTGTTTCTTTTTTTTCTTTATTTGTAGAATAGAAAATCATGACGTTTTCTAACATTCATGTAATAGAAATTCTGCTCACATACCTTTCTTATAACAGTGCAGTAGGCCCCTGTCTCTTCACAGTAGAATGGTATAACCCACAGATAAATTCTGTGTAATGAATCCATGGGCTAACTGTATACGACTAAACAGGGCATCATTCATGTGACCCCAACACACATCATGTGACCCCCTAGAAAGCATTCAGTGTTACATGACATATGTGTCGGGGCAACATAGAGGGCACATCCATGGGCTAAGTGAATAGGACTAATGGTGGAATGAATGATAAAAAACTACTTCATTATTGGTTTATTTACTTGTAAAACATGGGCGCATGTCTCTAGGTGATGTGTTTAACATGGTTGACTGGCTCTAGATAATATAAAAAATGGCTGCCTGTCTCTAGATAATGTATAAAATTGATGCCTGTCTCTAGGTAATGTGTAAAAGGTCTGCCTGTCTCTAGGTAATGTGTAATATGGCTGACTGTTTCTAAATGATGTATAAAATTGATGAATGTCCCTAGGTAATGTATAACATGGCTGCCAGTCTTTTGATGATGTATAACATGGCTGACTGTCTCTAGGTGATGTATAATATGGCTGCCAGTCTTTTGATGATGTATAACATGGCTGACTGTCTCTAGGTGATGTATAACATGGCTGCCAGTCTTTTGATGATGTATAACATGGCTGACTGTCTCTAGGTGATGTATAAGATGGCTGCCAGTCTTTTGATGATGTATAACATGGCTGACTGTCTCTAGATGATGTATAAAATGGCTTCCTGTCTCTAGGTGATGTATAAAATGGCTTCCTGTCACTAGGTGATGTATAAAATGGCTTCCTGTCTCTTGATGATGTATAACATGGCTGACAGTCTCTAGATGATGTATAAAATGGCTTCCTGTCTCTAGATGATGTATAAAATGGCTTCCTGTCTCTAGGTGATGTTGGAATATTGTTAATAAAGTTAACTTTATTACACAGAAACTGGCAGACAGACATGATGCTGAGGTGTTTATGTAGATAGAAACCCTTTATTAGTTCTGGGTGCTGCTTATTAAACTAGTATTCACCTGATAGATACCTGGATAGTGTTAGGAACTGACTGCATGCCAGCGGTCACATGATGTGCGACGGACGCCATGTTTAGTCCATTCAATTAGCACATGGATGCATTACTAAGGACAAATCTGTGGGCTTTTTCTTTTTTTTTAGACAGAGGCTATTGCATAAAGAAGGTATGTGAGCAGAATTTTAAATACATGTAGATTTCCTATTCTATAAATTAATTAAACAAATAAAAAAGCAGGCAACCCCTTTAACCGGTTCAGGACCAGGCTGTTAAGACCTTTTTAGCACACATTGGTTAAACAGCTATAACTTTTTTATCTGGTGGGCTAGTGACATGATTTTTGCGATGTTTTTTTCATAGACAATGCAGGTTTCTTTTGTGATCATTTTTATACACATTTTAGAATTTTTAGGTTTAGAGATGGAAAATAACAGTAAAAAAAATTTACTTTTCAGCAATTTTTTTTTTAACATTAACCGCTTAGTGTTTAAGCCTGTTTTGGCCTTAAAGGGAATGTGTCGCTAGAATTTTTTTTTTTTTTTCAGTTAAACAATTATTATTTAAGTGATTACACATTGTGTTAATTTTTTTAACTTTTCCACAAGTCAGGAAATATTATAAATTAGATTCTAATTTATAACATTTCCATGTGCTGGGCACTAGAGGGTGCAGTTCCCAAAATTGCAGCATGGTCAATGTGGTAAAGCAACCTCATTGATTTATGCTGCAAATTTGGGGTGGACACACTCTCTCTAGTGTCCTCACACAATCCCCCCTCCCTTCTTCTGGCTAGTGCCAGGAGACGGAAGGGTTTGAATCTTCAAATCTTCTACACTGTGTGCCGCTATTTTTTGAGCGACTGCACAGTGTAGGAGGACTAGATACAGGTTCAGCAGACAGTATCACACGAACATAATGCACACATCACATACACGAACATAAATTACCTGCCCCTCTGGTCTACGCTCCTATTCCTTGCGCCTAAATATATGGCCGGAAACTGCGGCCGGAAGTCGTTGTCTGACTGTCCGGCAGCGGCTTCCAGTCCACATGAAAATGGCGCCGGATTTCGCTCTGCGAACGAGCTTCATTTTGGTCTGTCCACTTCTGAGAATGGAACGGCTCCTGTTCGCATTCTCTATGGGGTTGTATGTGCCGTATTCCATCTCTGGAGATGAAAAAAAATGGCAGCCCCCATAGAGAAGTAAAAGTAAGAACACAGTAAAAAGTAGAACAGGAGAACACAAATAAATAAAATTTATGTTAATATCGTATTAAAAGCAATACGATAAAAAAAATAAAAAAAATCATGACACCTTCCCTTTAAGGACCAGACCATTTTTTTCAAATCTGACCTGTATCACTTGAAGTGGTAATAACTTTGAAATGCTTTTATTTTTTCAAGCGATTCTGAGATTGTTTTCTCGTGACACATTGGACTTTAAATTAGTGGTAAAATTTGGTCGACACATTAAGTGTTTATTTATGAAAAACACTAAAATTTAGAGAAAAATTTCAAAAATTTGCGTTTTTTTAATTTAAATGTATCTGCTTGTAAGACAGATAGTAATACCACACAAAATAGCTACTATTTCACATTTCCCATATGTCTACTTTATGTTTGCATTGTTTTTTGAACGTTCTTTTATTTTTCTAGGACGTTACAAGGCTTAGAACTTTAGCAGCAATTTCTCATATTTCCAAGAAAATTTCAAAAGCCTTATTTTAGGGACCGGTTCAGTTCTGAACTGGTTTTGAGGGCCTTTTATACTATAAACCCCCTATAAATCACTCCATTTTGAAAACTAAACCCCTGAAAGTATTCATACAACATTTAGAACGTTTCTTAACCCTTTAGGCATATCACAAGAATTAAAGCAAATTAAAGGTGAAATTTACAAATGTAATTTTTTCTGCAGAAAATTAGTTTTAATCCATTTTTTTTTTGTAACACAGAAGGTTTTACCAGAGAAACGCAACTCAATATTTATTGCCCAGATTCTGCAGTTTTTAGAAAGATCCCACATGTGGCCCTAGCTTGCTACTGGACGGAAATACAAAACTCAGAACCAAAGGAGCACCTAGTGAATATTGGGGCCTTATTTTTATTAGAATATATTTTAGGCAGCATGTAAGGTTTGAAGAGGTCTTGTGGGGCCAAAACAAAGAAAACACCACAAAAAAGACACCATTTGGCAGACTACACCCCTCAAGGAATTTATCAAGGGGTATAGTAAGTATTTTGACCCCACAGGTATTTTGCTGAATTTAGTGTAATTAGGCTGTCAAAATGAAAATCTAAGTTTTTTCTAATAAAATGTAATTTTAGCTCAGATTTTTCCATTTTCACAATAGATAAAGGAGAAAAAGAACCCCAACATTTGTAAAGCGAACTCTTCTGAGTACGGCAATACCCCATATGTGGTAATAACCTACTGTTTGGACCCACAGCAGGGCTCAGAAGGGAAGGAGCACCTGGCTTATGAAACTCAAATTTTGCTTGTTTTTTAGGTGCCATGTTACATTTGCAAAGCCAATGAGAGGGCAAAACAGTGGAAACCCCCCAAAAGTTACCCCATTTGGGAAACTACACCCCTCAAGGAATCTATCTAGGGGTATAGTGAGCATTTAGACCCCACAGGTCTTTTGCAGAATTTATTGGAATTAGGCCGTGAAAATGAAAATCTACAATTTGTTCCACTAAATTGTACAATGTCTTAATTTTCAAATGGGATACTGCAGGAAAAGCACCCCAAAATTTGTGAAGCCATTTCTCCCAATTTCGGCAATACCCCACATGTGGTCATAAACGGCTGTTTGGACACAACGCAGGGCTCAGAATGGCAGGAGCGCTATTTGGCATGCAGATTTTGCTGTATTGGTTTTTGGCCACAATGTCGCATATGCAAAACTCCTGAGGTACCAGAGTACAGTGGAGGCACCAAGAAGTGACCCCATTTTGGAAACTGCACCGCTCAAGGCATTTATCATTTGCCTGGACATATGACAGGGCTCAGAAGTGAAGAGCACCATGCATATTTGTGGTCTATTTTATTGATTTTCGCAGCATTGGCCCACAATTGCAGGGCCCTGAAGTCAAATAGTAAAACAAACCCCCAAGTAGTGCCCCCCATATTGGACACTACACCCCTTAGGGCATTTTAAGGGGAGTAGTGAGCATTTTGACCCCACATATGATTCTACATTAGAAATGAGTGCCCAGCGGATGGTGCAAAGTGAAAATTAAAATTTTCCACTGCTATGCCATTTTAGTGCACTATATGTTATGCCCAGTTTGTCCCACTGAAGACAAATATCTCATAAACTGTTAAGCCAGTTCTCCCGGCTATGGCAATGCCATATAAGTGGACGTAAACTGGTGTTTGGGCACAATATAGGGTTCAGAAGGGAGGGAGCGACATTTGGCATTTGGAGCGCAAATTTAGCTTGGCAGTTGTTCTGTTTGGGGTTTTGCTGGTATTTCAGTTTATAATGTGGGGGCATACGTAATCTGTGCGGAGCACATCAGGGCATAATAAGAGGGTATAATAAGACGGTAAATAAATAATATTTCATAGATATGTGGCCAGTGTCGCACTGATAAATGGCGCCCGATCTTATCTGCTATTGGAACACTCTGCACATTTTACATCGCCATATTCTGAGAGCCAGAACTTTTTTATTTTTTCTCCACCGTGTGAGGGCTTATTTGTTGCGGGACAATCTGTAGTTTTCATTAGTACCAGTTTGGGGTACACACAATTTTTTGATCACTTTTATACCATTTTTTGGGCAAGCGAGGTGACCAAACAACTGGAATTCAGTCAATGTTTTTTTTGTTTTTTTTTACGGTGTTCACCATGCGCTATAAATTACCTTTTACTTTATTCTGCTGGTCGATACGATTACGGCGATACCATATGTATATTATTTTTTTATGTTTTACAGCGTTTGCACAATAAGATCACTTTTTTGAAAAATTATTTCGTTTTTGTGTCCCCATATTCTGAGAGCCATAACTTTTTTATTTTTGCGTTGACAAGGCTGTGTCAGGACTTGTTTTTTGCGGGACGGGATTTAGTTTTTATTGGTACTATTTTGGGGTACGTGCAACTTTTTTATCACTTTTTATTCTATATTTTAGAAGCGATTCTGGCATTGTTTTTTGTTTATTTTTTTGCGGTGTTCACCGTGCGGGAAAAATAACATAGTTTTATAGTTTGGGTTGTTACAAACACGGTGATACCAAATATGTGTACTTTTTTAACGGTTTCTTTTTTTTCCCCTATAATAAAAGACTTATTATAGGAAAAAAGGCAGTTTGAAATTTTTTAACTTTGAACTTTTTTATAACTTTTTTTGTCCCACTAGGGGACTTGAAGACCTGCACCTCTCATCTTTATTCTAGGGCGGGACCTAATAGGCTTCTGTACGTGGCAGACCAGGAAGTCATTGTTGGCCTCTGGTTCCCATCCGTGCGACCATGTCGCAGCGATTCCGGTCTCCTGGAAACAACTAAGATGCTGCGATCGCTTTTGATCTGGCGCAAGATTTAGCATTGGGGGCTAGATCAGCTGTGATCTGTGGAGAAACCTGGCAGTTAGTGTTCGATTTCCCTGCCACTCCACTACATGGGAAATTTCGCATTACACAGTGCCTATTCATATCGATGGGTTGTCTTTGTCATGCAGGAGAGGTCCCCCAGAGTCAGAGATGCTCTTTGTAACTGCTTTGCAATCTGCCCAAGAGATGAGGATCCAGAATGGGGGGATCCCCTCTATTAACTCAGAATTCCCAGAGCAGAGAACAATTAGCCGCTTTGGCCCTATCAAATAATTACAGAAAAACAGGGGTTAATTCTAAAAGCAGAATCCCCTGCCAGAGCGGGGATTCCGCTTCTAGAGCGAGCTCCTAACGTCACTGTAAATCTGGACAGTGACGTTAGGGACTCTCTCTAGTAGCGGAATCCCCGGCCGACACTCTGGCCGGAGTTTCCGCTACTGGAGATGCCCCTGGCATCACTGTCCATATATGGAGAGTGACGTCATGGGCTACTCCTGAAGCGGAATCCCCGCTCTGGCAGGGGATTCCACTTTTAGAGTTAACCCCTGATGTCACTGTCCATATATGGACAGAGACAGCTGGGGCTCCTTGTAGGAGCAGAATCCCCGGCCAGAGGAATTCCGCTCCTACATGGAGCTTTCAGCAGTGCTATTTACAGGAAGGGGGTGCCATTTACAGGGGGTGCTATCTACAGTGGGTGTGGCACTATCTACATGGGCACTGTAGCATTATGGGCACTACCTACAGGGGACACTGTTGTGCTATCTACATGGGCACTGTGTGTGGCACTATGTGGGCACTATCTACAATGGGAACTATGGCACTATGTGGGCACTGTGGCACTATTTACAGTGGGCAGATCTATGTGGACACTGGCACTATATGGGCAATGTGGCACTTTCTAAAGTGCTATTGCATCCCTATCTACATGGGCACTGTGGTGTTTTCAGGGGTTTGGGACCTAAAAACCTTAATGCCTCATGCACACGACCATGTGTGCCGTCCGAGTCCCTTCAGTTATCCGAACAAAGATAGGACATGTTCTATCTTTCCTCAGATCGGAGACTCGGACCATTTTTCACGGACCCGATTCAACCACTAAAGTGAATGGGTCCGTGAAGACTATAGGGTGCCACTCGGATACCGTCAAAAATGGCTAGAGTGGCACAACGGTCGTGTGCATGAGGCATAACAATTAAAATGCATCAATTTTTTTAACGTCCATGAAAAACAGATGGCAAATGGTGGTTAAAAGCGGTCAGACTGCCGGGAAATGGATTAAAATTTTGAGACACATTGATGCAAAACAGTAATGAAAAACCGATAGTTGATCCGTTGTTAATTCCCCTTTTCTTCACTGTCGTGTGTATATAGCCTTCTTCACTCTCCCCTCACAGCGATCCAGGGTGACGGAGGGAGAAGGAGACTAATTGTTACAGAGCTGTACAGTATATATATATATATATATTTTATATATATATATATATATATATATATATATATACACACGCATACATATAATATAGATCTATGTATATATATATATATATATATATATATTTTAAAAAATTGAAAAAATAGTTTTTTTTTTACGCATTTTTTGTGATTTGTTTGCTCATAATAAAAATTCAAAACACAGAATTAAACTAATCTAGAAAATGAAAGCCTCATAAGTCTTGTAAAAAAAAATACTAAGTAAAAACAGTTGTCATATTCAAAGCGGTTGCAAAGATATTATCGTTTAAAGAAGTGCATATCAGAAACAAAAAGTTGACCTGGACACAGGAGCATTAATGACCCTTGGTCATGAAAATGTTAATTAACATTGTACTGATGTGTCATGAATGATGTCCGCACGGGACCTCCCTCTATTATGCAGAGTGGAGAGCCACTAATAAAGAGTGGCCTTCGGTCTGGCAGACCCAGCTTGTCCATTTGAAACTAAGGCTGGATTCACACGAGCACATTACGTCCGTAATGGACGGAACGTATTTTGGCAGCTAATCCCGGACCGAACACACTGCAGGGAGCCGGGCTCCTAACATCATAGTTATGTACGACGCTAGGAGTCCTTGCCTCGCTGCAGGACAACTGTCTCGTACTGTAATCCTGTTTTCAGTACGGGACAGTAGTTCCATGGAGATGCAGGGACTCCTAGCATCATACATAACTATGATGCTAGGAGCCCGGCTCCCTGCAGTGTGTTCGGTCCGGGATTAGCTGCCAAAATACGTTCCGTCCATTACTGACGTATTGTGCTCATGTGAATCCAGCCTAATATTAAATGTATGGCTGGCCGCACTAGTTTTCTAAAGCCAGACCTGTGGCTGGAGGTGAGAACGTTTCAAACTGGAAGAGGAATGTCTTGATGAGATAACCCCTTTAACATACATGGACATAAAGACAATCTATTGTGCACTAACCAGTACATCAATTCAATAAAGAAAATGATAACATCTTCTACCTACATGTCATCAGGACAATTATCTGGGGAATCCATTCTCTGTCCAGAACGCACATAATGTAAAACCTCCGCGTTGGAATATCCTTGATAAGGTTGTTGTCCAAAAGAGAAAAGTTCCCATAGGATAACAGCAAATGACCTGAATAAAATAAATATGTAATTTTTAAAGTCAACCACTGAGATCAGTACTTAAAGAGAACCTTTCACCTGCCCATATATGTGCAGCTGAGTGCAGCATGTAATGGGCAGGGCTGCATAAACCCTGGGGCACTCACACATTTTTTTCCCACCCTCCTCCGTTATTTAGATATTGGACCCATTATAGTTGGCACCCAATATTTAAATAACCCCCTGAAATTTCAATGGGGCGTGTTTAGGCAAAGGGGCATATAACATTGCTGTGACACTGTCCAATTAGTTACGGACAGTGCCACAGCAAGAGCTGGAGAGAGGAGAGCGTGTGCGCGCGCGCACTTTAACTCACTCTTCAGCCCTCAGGGGGAGACAAGGACAAGATTTTGTGATCTCTCGCGCGAGAGATAAGGACAAGACTGTGTGATCTCTCACGAGAGATCACACAGTCTTGTCCTGGTCTCCCGAGAGCTAAAGAGTGAGTGAGAACGTGCGCGCACAAGCTCTCCTCTCTCCATTTCTTGCTGCGGCACTGTCCGTAGCTAATTGGACAGTGTCACAGTGATATTACACACCCCCTTGCCTAAACACGCCACATTGACAGTTAAATATCGGTGCCAAATATAATGGCACCGATATCTAAATAATGGAGAAGCGTAGGAAAAAAATGTAAAGTGCCCCAGAGTTTGTGCAGCCCTGCCCATTACATGCTGCACATGTATGGGCAGGTGAAAGGTTCTCTTTAAGATGTTCTCACTGACAGGGGAAGTGATTCAGTATAAGTTCACCAAACTTAAAAAATGACATTGTGTTTGTATACGCTATTCACATGCGCGTTCTGGTTCCCATTTATAAAGAAACCAGGACATAGTACCAAATCCATCGAACGATAGATACCACTGGCGCCCGACAGACCCCATTGACTTAAAATGGGCTCCATTGGGTTCCGTCGTGGTGTCCGTTTTGACCGGAAAGCAGCATATTTTTCCTGTCAAATATGACGAAATCTGCAAAAATGACTCCAAAAGGAGCAAACATATGTGAACAGAGCCTTAGCTGTATTCAATTATATGACAATTGACTAGACCACTGAAGATCTACAAGATGAAACTTACCAAACATCAGAGCGAGTGGTAAATATGCCATCAATGAGACTTTCAGGAGCCATCCATCGAACAGGTAAGAGTCCTTCCCCTTTCTTCCTGTAATAATCGCTTTTATACACATCTCTAGCGAGTCCAAAATCCCCAATTTTAACCATCCTACTTGGGTTGTTGTATTCTTTCACTGACACCAAGCAATTGCGAGCAGCCAAGTCTCTATAGAAAAAAATATTTAATACTGTTAAGAAAATTGAGGTTTTCAAAACAAAGACGTAAATGGAAACTCTCATCAGACATACCACACTAAGAAAGAAAATCTATTAGATGGATTTTCTAAATCACATAATTGAACCGTAATCAAATGAGGTACCTTTCGGCAACAGGTAAAACTTTGTCACGGCCACTGCACTGCCGAAAGGAGTAAAGCCTGCGACCATGTGCATGACCTTCAAGTGCGTGCTTTAAATCCACACCAAATGGTAGTCGGGGGCATTGTTCAGCAAATACTATCGCTGTAATTGATGTGATCAAAGGCCCTTTTACACTGGCCAATTATCGGGCAGACAAGCGTTCACAGAATGCTCGTTCCCGATAATTGCCCTGTGTAAACAGGGAAACGACCAGCCGATAATTTGCTCGTTCATCAGCGGATCGTATCGTTTTAAATACTGAAACTATTATCCTTGTCGGCAGCACATCTTCCTGGGAGACGTGCTGCCGACATGATACAAATGTATGGGGACGAGCGATCGGAGTAACGAGCGCTCGTGCCATAGTAGCTCCTTGTGACAGGAGCAAACGAGCGCCGATCAACGAGCTGTCTCATTACTCGGCGCTTGTTTACACAGCCCACGTCGGGCTGTGTAATAGCAGCTTAAGAGAGAGCATCTAACAGATGCTCTCTCTCCCTTAAAAGGATCTGTCTGCCTACCTTTTAGCGAGAACTAGTCTATCTTCTACTTCTGTACTGAGCTATGATTGAGAAACAGGTCCAAAAGCAAAGGCTGCATTTAGTCCACTTTCACACAGCATTAGTTTGATAGGTATTTTGCATCATTTTTGGAAGCCAAAACCAGGAGTGGAACATTAACAGAGAAAAAGTAGAATGAAAAAATTTGCGCATCTTAAAGGGAAGGTGTCACGAAAATTATTATTTTTTATATATTATTGCTTTTAGTATGTCATTAACCCCTTAATGACCGGGCCTGTTTGTATCTTAATGACCAAGCCAGATTTATCAAATCTGGTATGTGTGACTTTATCAGAGAATAACTCTGTGAAAGTTTTGAATATCCAAGTAATTCTGACATTGTTTTTTCGTCACATGTTGTACTTTATTTTAGCGGTAAAAGTAGACTGATACAATTTGCGGAAATTAATTAAAAAATAGAAAAATGGAAGAAATTTTGTAAAAATTACCATTTTTCCCTATTTTTAACTGCAATATGTCACATATGTACATACATACTGTACAATTTTTTTAATTAAATATATATTTCCATCTCTTTACTCTATTTTGGAAGCACTTTTGAAAAATAAAATAAATTTTCAGCAATTTAGAGGACTTACAAATTGAATAATAATTGTATACATTTTGATGTACATTTTCTTTTCCTGCACCAAGCCAGGTTTTCAGAGGCTCATAGGTCTCAGAGTGATGGAAACCCCCACAAATGACCCCATTTAAAAAACTAGACCCCTGAAGGTATTTATCTAGGGGTATAGTAAGTATTTTGACCCTACTGTTTTTTGCCAAATTTAATACATAGCAGGTGAAAAAAAAAATTAACTTTTTTTCATAAAAGTATCAGTTTGAAGACCGATTTCTTTGTAAAGCGACCATGAGAATGAAGAAACACACCACAAAATCTATCACCCTGTTTCTCCTGTTTTCAAAAATACCCACATTGTGGCGCTAATGCGCTGCCTGGACACACGACAGGGCCCAAAAGGAAGGGAGCAACCGGAGGCTTTCAGGACTCATATTTTGCTTGAAAATGTTTTAGGCCCCACTGTACATTTGGAGAGGCTTTGAGCTGCCAGAACGATAGAAACTCCCCATAAACGACCCCATTTAGAAAACGACACCCCTTAAGGTATTTATCTAGGGGTATAGTTAGCATTTTGACAACACAAGAACAACATAGAAATTTGTAATATTTACAAGGAATAACGAAGAAAATGCACGCCAACATTTGTAAAGCAATGTCTCCCGATTATGACAATACCCCACATGTGGTAATAAACTGGACCCACAGCAGGGCTCAGAAGGGAAGGAGCGCCATTTGGATTTCTGATTTTGCTGGAATGGTTTTCGGTGCCATGTCGCATTTGCAATACCCTGGAGGGACCAAAACAGTGAAAACCCACCAAAAGTGACCCCCATTTTGGAAAAACCTTCAAGGAATTTTTCTAGGGGTATAGTGAGCATTTAGACCCCATGGGTCTTTTGCAGAGTTTATTAGAATTAGGGCGCGAAAATTAATATCAAAATTTTTTCCACTAAAATGTTGCATTTTCTCATTTTCACAAGGGATAAAGGAGGAAGAAAAAACAACAGTTTTATTATAAAGCAATTTCTCCCGAGTACGGAAACACCCCACTTGTGGTCATACGTTTTTTCATTAGAAATTAATTAACCCTTTCAGGACTGATCCATTTTTTGCTTTCGTATTTTAGATTGTCATTCCCCACTTTCCAAGAGCCATAACTTTTTTATTTTTCCATCAATAGAGCAGTGTGAGGGCTTATTTCTTGCGGGAGGAGCTGCAGTTTTTATTGGTACCATTTTTTGGTACATAAAAAGTGATTAAAAAGTTGTATTACATTTTTTTTTTTTAGAGCTAAGGTGACAACAAAAAAAAACTGCGATTTTGGCGGTTTCAATTATTAAATTTTTTTAAGGTGTTCACTGTGCAAATTAAATAATGGTATATTGTAATAGTTCGGACTTTTACGGACGTAGCGATACCAATTTTGTTAATTTTTTTACATTACTTTAGAAGAAAAATAGGAAAAGGTGTTGTTGTTTTTGTAACTTTAAAAAAAATTATTCTCACTACTAATAACTATAATTCTTCTACACATTTTATTAATCAATCCCCTTAGGGGACTTGATCCAGCGATCATCGGATCGCTGGTACAATACACGGCAATACTAATGTATTGCAGTATATTGTTATTCTTACAGGTTTCTGTAACAGAGCGTTCGCTGTACCTGTCCGTTAGTCCCGGGTGTCAGCTGTAATACACAGCTGACACCCGCAGCGTATGGAGTGGGCACAGCACGTGAGCCCGCTCCATACATCAACCGCCGCACCATGACGGGCAATTAAGTCATAGTGCACAAAGGGGTTAGTGCACAGCGGATGGTTCAAAGTGAAAATTGCAATTTTCCACTGATATGCCATTTTAGTGCATAATATGTTGTGCCCAGTTTGTGCCACAGAAGACAAATACCTCATAAAACGTTTAGCGGGTTCTCTCGGGTATGGCGATGCCATATGTGTGGGCGCAACCTGCTGCTTGGGCACGCTGCAGGGCTCAGAAGGGAGGGAAGCCGTTTTGTTTGGGGTTTCGCTGATATTTCAGTTTGTAATGTGGGGGCATATGTAATCTGTGCGGAGTACATCAGGGCATAATAAGAGGTTATAATAATGCGGTAAATAAATAATAATTCATAGATGTGTGGCCGGTTTCGCACTGATAAATGGCGCCCGATCTTAACCGATTTTGGAACACTCACACTCAGCACATTTTGCATTGTTATATTCTGAGAGCCAGAACTTTTTTATTTTTTCACCACCGGAGAAGTGTGAGGGATTATTTGTTGCGGGACAATCTGTAGTTTTCATTGGTACCATTTTGGGGTACATGCGATTTTTTTTGATCACTTTTTATTCAATTTTTTTTGCAATTCTGACCAAAAAACAGGAATTCTGACACAGTTTTTTAGGTTTTCTTTTTGCGGCGTTCACCGTACGCTATAAATGACATTTTTACTTTATTCTGGGAGTTGGTACGATTATGGCGATACCATATGTATATAGGTTTGGTCCTTTTTTTTAGCGTTTGCACAATAAAATCACTTATTTATAAAAAAAAAAAAATTCTGTGTCACCATATTCTGAGAGCCATCATTTTTTTATTTTTTAGTCAAAAAAGCTGTGTAAGGGTTTATTTTTTGCGGGACGGGTTGTAGTTTTTATTGGTACTATTTTTGGGTACATGCGACTTTTTGATCACTTTTAATTCTTTATTTAGGGAGCGGTGGTGACCAAAAAAATTGCGATTCTGTCGTAGTTTTTTATTGTTTTTTTTTTAGGTGTTCATCGTGCGGGAAAAATAACATTACAGTTTTATAGTTGGGGTCGTTACGTACGCGGTGATACCAAATATGTGTACTTTTTTAACGTGTTCATTTTTTTTCTATAATAAAAGTCTTATTATAGGAAAAAAAAACATTTTGTATTTATATAACTTATAAACTCATTTTTACCCATTTTTTTTAAAAAAAACATTTATTACTTATTCTTACTTTTTTTACTTGTCCCACTAGGGGACATTTAGACTTGCAGCTTTGGTCGCTGCTAGAGTACATTACACTACACACATAGTGTAATGTACTCTAACTGTCATTGTGACGTGACAGTCACACTGACAGAAAGCCGAGGAGAACAGGCCAGAGGCTGTTCCTCCGAGGTTTCCGTACATGGCAACCTGGAGGTCATTGTCTGACCTCCGATTGCCGCGACAAGCATCGGTAGCCCCCACGATCACTTCATGGGGGCTGCCGATGTGCTTCAAACCACTTAAATGCGGTGACGGCAATCCATCGCCGCACTTAAGGGGTTAATTGCCGAAAGCAGCGGCGATGGTCCGCTGTCCGGTGAGATTGACATGACAGCTGTCTATGACAGCTGTCAGCGCTCGCCTGTCACTCTGTGTTTACACAGAGTGACAGTTTGAAATACTGACGAAAATGAACGTCATGGTGCGGGAACTAGCAGCCGACCATGACGTTCATTTTCGTCATTGGTCGTGAAAGGGTTAAAATAAATTTTATTTATTTGTGTTTTTGTGTTGTACTATTTTATTTTTTCTTTCTTTTACTTCTCTATGGGGGCTGGCATTTTTTTTTGATCTCTGTATGTGTCGATTAACGACACATACAGAGATGGAATACGGCACATACATCCCCATAGAGAATGCGAACGGGAGCAGTTCCATTCACTATAGTGTACGCCATCTGTGTGGGAACGGCGCATGCGCCGCTCGCACACAGACCAAAAGGAAGATCTTCGGCAGAGCGACATCCGGAGCCATTTTCATGTGGACCGGAAGCCGCGGCCGGACAGTAAGACTACTAATTCCGGTCGCGGCCTCCGGCCATATGTTCAGACTAGGAGCGGTAGCAGGAGCGGAGGCAGCAGCGGCGGCGACAGCGGCGGCGGCAGGAGCAGGTAAGTTATGTTTGTGTATGTGATGTGTGTGTATGTTCGTGTTATACTGTGTGATTACCACTATCTAATCCTCCTACACTGTGCATTCGCTCAAAAAATGGCGGCACACAGTGTAGGAAGTTTGAGCATTCAACCCCCTCCTTTCTCCTGGCACTAGCCAGGATAAAGGAGGGGGGATTGTTTGAGGACACTAGAGCGAGTGTGTCTCCTCCAATTTTGCACGATAAAGCAATGAGGTTGCTTTACCACATGCCAATGCTGCAATTTTGGGAATTGCTCTAGTGACCAGGACATGGAAATGTTATAAATTAGAATTTAATTTATAATATTTCCTAACTTGTGAAAAAATTAAAAAATTCGAACAATGTGTAATCATTTATATACTAACTGTTTCTAGCGACACATTCCCTTTAATGGCTTTGGCCCCACTCCTGGTTTTGGCTAACAAGTACTGATGCCAATTACTGACCAAAATACGCCCGTGGCCTTACTGAGAGATGTCCTCGAGAAATTTCTGTAAGGTACAATATTGTCATAGAGAACAGATTACCATATACTTCAATATGTACAATCTTCCTGGAATTAATAGTGGTAAAGACGTTTTGGACCTGTAATTTATATTACAGCATAAAAGTAAAATATTAAAATTCAGTTTTTTACATTTATAATGTACACTATGCGGTATTTAAACTGCATTATTTAAATCTATTATCATGGGAAATTGTGCATAGGATACACTATACAAACAAAAGTATTGGGACATCTACACATTACACCTACAGGACATTTTATGACATCCCATTCTAAATCCATAGTCATTAATATGGAGTTGGTCCTCCCCATTGCAGCTAAAACAGATTCCACTCTTCTGGGACGGATTTTGAAGTGTGTCTGTGGCAATTTTTGCCCTTTCATTCAGAACAGCATTTGTGAGGGCAGACACTGATGTTGGACGAGAGGGCCTGGCTCGCAATCTCCATTCTAGTTCATCCCAAAGGGGTTACATGGGGTTGAGTTCAGGGCTCTATGTGGGCCAGTCAAGTTCTTCCACACCAAACTCACCCAACCATGCCTTTATGGACCGTGCTTTGTGCGCTGGGCACTGTCATACTGGAACAGAAAAGGGCCTTCCCCAAACTGTTCCCACAAAGTTTGAAGCATACAATTGTCTAAAATATCTTGTTATGCTGAAGCATTAAGATTTCCCTTCACTGGAACAAAGCAAGTTAGGCTAACCCCTGAGAAACAATCGCATAGCATTATCCCTCTTTCATGAAAAACTTTACAGTTGGCACAATGTAGTCAGGCAGGTATTCTCCTGACATTCACCAAACCCAGACTCATCATTCAGACTGCCAGATAGAGAAGCATGATTCATCACTCCACAGAACACGTTTCCACCACTACACCCTACGCTTGGCATTGTGCTTGGTGGTAAATGGCTTGCATGCAGCTGCTCGACCATGGAAACCCATGCCATGAAGCTCCTTTTGTGCCGATGTTAACCCCTTCAGGCAGGGCCGCCATCAGGGGGGTACTGGGGGTACTGCAGTGAGGGGCCCGGGCATACATTTTTAAAAAAAGGGGCCCGCACTCTGCCGCTGGAATTAATAGACTCACGGCAGTGTGGCTCTTACGATTTCATTTCAGTGAAAGGAACAGGTCCCATCACGAAGCAGGGGCCCATTCCTTACATCAGAATAAAACCGTAAGGGCCCGCTGGAGAGTGAGATGTGCCCGCCCCTCCTCCTCCACAACAGCGTGACAGCGTGTGGGGAGGAGACAAGGGGTGGAGACATCACAGCAGCGGGAGTTATGAGCTCAGCCTCGGAGGATACGTCCAGCAGCAGCAGTCGTCGTCTTCTACTTCAGACACAGTGAGTACTAAGTTATGTCTGTGCCCGGCTGCTGCTGCCCGGAGCCTCCTGAAAAAATCTCCTCCTGCCCCCATAGAAAGTAAATATTTTACCCACCTCTGTATTATGTTAACACTGCAGCATAGGATTGTATCAGCTCTACGGCTCTTATCTTCCGTCCTGTGTAACATGTGACAATAAACCTGTCTTCTCCCTCTGTTTACACAGGACAGGAGAAAAGAGCCATCGTGGAGCTGAGTGATACAATCCTATGCTGCAGTGTGAACTAATACAGACGTGGGGAAGATTTTTGCTTTCTATGGGGATGGGGTAGATGATAATGGGGGCAGGGAGATGATAATGGGGGCAGGGAGATGATAATGGGGGCAGGGAGATGATAATGGGGGCAGGGAGATGATAATGGGGGCAGGGAGATGATAATGGGGGCAGGGAGATGGCATTGGATAGGGAGGGAAATGATGCTAGAGTGGGAAGGAGATAATAATGGAGGGAGGATGGCACTTGAGTAGGGATGCACGATGCATCAAAACTTCGATACGGTTTTGATACCGTGCACCCCCAAACGGTTCGATACCGTTATTTCATGTATTTCGATACTAAGCTGTGCGGCCGCACAGCTCAATATTTTAATACATGAATGTATGAGAGCGGAGCTGCGGCTGTGTAATAGTCACGGCCCTGCTCCGGATTCCTGACATGTGCGCACCGCCAGGATTATGTGATGCGGCCAGCACTGCACTAATGAGCGGCGGCACTGAAAACAGAACATGGCGGGTGCACTACAAAACACCCCCATGTTCTGTCTTCAGTGCCTGAACCGCCACTCATTAGTGCAGCGCCGCCCGCATCACCTCGTGCTGACCGCGGGCGGGGCAATGGTTGTATTACACAGCCGCAGTCCCACTCTATAAAGGCAGAGATCAAAGAAACCTCTCATCTCCGCCGCTATTCCCCTGAATGCTGCGATCAAAGCTGACTGCAGCATTCAGGGGAAAATAAGAAGGGGGGATGCCCCTTGGATCACGTCACAGGAATCCCTGTGACGCGATTGAGGGACATACCATATATGGGCAGACAGCCCAAGGTCCAATGAAGGACCCCAGGGCTGTCTTACCATATTTCCTGTTAGGGCATACTCAGGTCTGTCCTAACAACTGCCTGTGTACTATCCGTATATAGATATATACCAGTACATTAAAGTTTAAAAAATAAAGTAAAAACATAAAGTAATGTTAAATTTAAAAAAAATACACATACACCTTTTTTACAAAACACATTAAAATAAGTCTCAATACATAAAATATACGCATTCGGTATTGGCGCGGCCGTAATAACCTGCACAACAATTATTTTGCGTCATTTATATGTACGCTCTAAAAAATAAAATAAAAACTTCTTTCACTTAATAATGAGGGGCACGAGGTGTGATAAATTTAACCTCCATGTGCCTCACATTAATAGTAATTAACCCCATCATGTACCTTACACATTAACCCATTATAATTGAGGAACATGATGGGGTTAATTACTATTAATGTGAGGCACATGGAGGTTAAATTTACCATCACACCTCGCGCCTCACATAAGAAATGGAAGAACTGTTTTGTTTTTTTATTACTGTTGGCAAAGTATCGCTTTGTTATCGAAATCGCAATACTACACAAAGCATCGGTACCGAAGTCCATATTCTGGTATCGTGACATCCCTCCACCGGAGGAGGTATTATACAATGGGGGGGGGGGTAATAATTGGGTGAAAAGTGATGCATACATGGGGAGGGGTAGAGGAAGGAGAGAGTATACCTGGGTAGGGGGAGAAAGCTTATGCCGGAGGCATAGTTAGCAACAGTCCTGAATTTGCAGGGACTGTCCTGAATCTACAGAGGCAGTCCCGGCAAATTACTGTCCCAGACGTGTCTCAGCCACTGCCATATTCAATTGTATCTGCGTCCACAGGATGCAGATACAATTGAATACTATGGCAGAGCAGGAAAGTATCAGCTTCCTGCTCTGCCATTCACCCATCCAGGAGCGGAATCCCCGGCCAGAGAGTTGCCGACACTCTGGCCGGGGATTCCTCTCCTAGAGGTAGACCCTGAGGTCACTGTCCATATATGGACAGTGAGGTCAGGGTCTCCTCCTGGACTGGAATCCCCTGTAGAGAGTGCCACACACTCCCCTGTAGTTAGTGCCGAACATACCCCCTGTAGATAGCGCCACACACACACTCCCCTGTAGATAGTGCCACACACTGACCCCTGTAGATAGCACCACACAATCCCATGTAGATAGCGCCACACCCACCCTGTAGATAGCGCCACACACCCCCTGTAGATAGCGCTACACACAGCCCCCTGTAGATAGCGCCACACACACCTGCCTGTACATAGCGCCACACACACCCGCCTGTACATAGCGCCACACACACCCCAGTACATGGTGCCACACACCCCCCTGTAGATAGTGCCACACCCCCCCCCCTGTAGATAGTGCCACACCCCCCCTGTAGATAGTGCCACACACCTCCTCTGTAGATAGTGCCACACACCTCCCCTGTAGATAGCGCCACACACAGCCCCCTGTAGATAGCGCCACACACACCCCCCTGTAGATAGTGCCACACACACCCCCCTGTAGATAGTGCCACACACACCCCCTGTAGATAGTGCCACACACACCCCCTGTAGATAGTGCCACACACACCCCCCTGTAGATAGTGCCACACACCCCTCTTGTAGATAGTGCCACACACACCCCCCCTGTAGATAGTGCCACACACACCCCCCTGTAGATAGTGCCACACACACCCCCCTGTAGATAGTGCCACACCCCCCCCTGTAAATAGCTCCACACACTGCCCCCTGTAGATAGCGCCACACACACTCCCCTGTAGATAAAAGTCTAAATGCTAAACTCTGGCCACAGGTAGGGGTCTGGTGGAAAGGTGTCTGAATTACCTAACAGGTCTGGTCTAGGATCTGAATTTTTTTCTGGTTTGGTGTCTGAATTAATTTTGTTGTGTGGTTTTTACACAGATAACGTGTGTGCAGCGTGTGAAGAGAATGCAAAAGCATCATCCAGGCATGCCCGTGGCGGTGGGAGATCTTAGGGACTACATTTTGGTGAGTGACTCTGCTGTGTATAGGGCTTCAGTGCAATGATTTTTGTTTATATTGCCCTCCTACACCCTGACAGATTCTATACGCACGCACGCACGCACGCACGCACACTTTCCCTTTTTGCCCCCCACAGAGCCGCTGTCTCTTGTCTCTTCCCTGTCACTCCACAGAGCCCCTGTGAGGTTGCGTCTCCCCCCTGGCTACCACTGCTACCTTCAGTTCTCCCAGCCCTGGCACTTAGTCTCTCCCCTTTGCCCTCCGACACCCACCTCCTGTCTCTGCCCTGCTCCTCCAAAGAGTTTTCTTTTTAATGTGCCCTACCTCCCGCCCCTTTACATTTCACCCAACGAGGGGGGCGGGGGCCCAGACTCATTGGCAGTATGGGGCCCAGAAATTCCTGATGGCAGCCCTGCCTTCAGGACCCAGCCTGTTTTGGCCTTCAGGACCCAGCCAATTTTTTCAAATCTGACATGTGTTACTTTATGTGGTAAAAACGTTGGAATGCTTTTACCTATCCAAGCAATTCTGAGATTGTTTTCTCGTGACATGTTGTACTTTATGTTAGTGAAAAAATTTTGTCGATAATTTTGGTACTTATTTCTGAAAAACCCCACAATTTAGAAAAAAAATTCAAAAATTAGCATTTTTCTAAATTTAAATGTATTTGCTTGTAAAACAGATAGTAATACCACACAAAATAGTTACTAGTTAACATCCCCCATATGTCTACTTTATGTTTGCATCGTTTTTTGAACGTCCTTTTATTTTTCTAGGACGTTACAAGGCTTAGAACTTTAGCAGCAATTTCTCATTTTTTAAAGAAAATTTCAAAAGGCTATTTTTTCAGGGACCAGTTCAGTTCTGAGGTGGCTTTGAGGGCATTATATATTAGAAAATCCCCAGAAGTCACCCCATTTTGAAAACTGCACCCCTCAAGGTATTCGAATCAGCATTCACAAAGTGTTTTAACCCTTTAGGCGTTTCATAGGAATTAAAGCAAAGTAAAATTACCTCGTGGGAACAGAACATCGTAAAACCCATTGAAAGCAATGGGTAGATGTTTGTAGGCGTAATGTAGCCGTTTTTTCTGGCGTAATTCGAGGCATAAAACGCCCGAATTACGTCTGAAAACAGTGCGTGTGCACATACCCTTAGTATTCCGTTTTTTTAGTGTTCCCACACCGTATGCTAATGAGCATAAAAGAGTCAAATCTTCATTCCTCAAGTCTTTCCGCGTTTACCCCACCTCCTTACTTTTGATTGACAGCTCCTTGCCTTTCCCCAGGACACAAAATCCTGCGCTTGTGCATTGGTGTCCTATTCTGGAGTGTCCACTCAAAGGGACGACGGATTATTACGATAAAAGGCGCAAATTGTTGGCAGACCATTATTTACAGTCGGAGGAGGAGTTTAGGAGATGGGATAACGGCAATGAACTTTTGATAGCAGTGGCCAGTAAAGGATAAGTAACGTTCAATAGGTGAAATGCTGGTGACAGGTTCCCTTTAAGAAACACTGTTCTAGACCAGTGTTTCCAAATTAGGATTACCTTAGTTAACTTTCGGGGTTCTCCAGAAAACAGTAGCAAGGCCGTCACTTTAACAGTGGAGATATTGTGAAAAACGGATTTCAATTTGTGCAAAGATGCTTGTCAAGCATATCTTAGGGTCTGTTCACATCAGCGTTGGCTTTTCTTTGAGGGGTTCTGTCGGAGGTTTCCATCGTGGTGATGGAAACATTGCTAACGGTTTCCTTTTGTCACCGTTCTGGTAGGTTTCCGTTTTTTCAACTGAATCAATAGCGCAGGACACAGATACAAATGAATACTATAGGCTGCAGGCCACGTTAAGCCTGCAGCCGATAAGGTGCTGGGAGTCGCGCAGGCCAGCGTGATGATTTCACACCATCACGCCGTTCTGCACATGCGTCTTACCGGAGAACGGGCCAAGGTAATTACAACTTTTTTATTTTATTAGGGATCTGTGTGGCAGTATATACAGGGGGAGGGGGCTGCGTAGCGCTATATACAAGGGGAGGGGGGCTGTGTAGCGCTATATTCAAGGGGAGAGGGGGGCTGTGTAGCACTATATACAGGGGGATTGCTGTGTGGCACTATATACAAGGGAGCTGTGTGTGGCACTATCTACAGGGGGTGTGTGTGGCAGTATCTACAGGAAAGTCTGTGTGGCACTATCTACAGGGGGCTGTGTATCAGTATCTATAGGGGGCTGTGTGCCAGTATCTACAGGGAGATGTGTGGCAGTATCTACAGGTGGTCTGTGTGGCACTATCTACAGGGGGTCTGTGTGGCACTATCTACAGGGGGCTGTGTATCAGTATCTATAGGGGGCTGTGTGCCAGTATCTACAGGGAGATGTGTGGCAGTATCTACAGGTGGTCTGTGTGGCACTATCTACAGGGGGTCTGTGTGGCACTATCTACAGGGGTCTGTGTGGCACTATCTACAGGGGTCTGTGTGGCACTATCTACAGGGGTCTATGTGGCAGTATCTACAGGGGTCTGTGTGACACTATCTACAGGGGGGCTGTGTGGCACTATCTATAGGGGTCTGTGTGGCACTATCTACAGGGGTCTGTGTGGCACTATCTACAGGGGTCTATGTGGCAGTATCTACAGGGGTCTGCGTGACACTATCTACAGGGGGGCTGTGTGGCACTATCTATAGGGGTCTGTGTGGCACTATCTATAGGGGGTCTGTGTGGCAGTATCTACAGGGGGGTCTGTGTGGCAGTATCTACAGGTGGGTCCGTGTGGCAGTATCTACAGGAGGGTCTGTGGGGCGCTATCTACAGGGGGGTCTGTTGGGGACTATCTACAGGGGTCTGTGGGGCACTATCTACAGGGGTCTGTGTGGCACTATCTACAGGGGTCTGTGTGGCACTATCTATAGCAGGCTGTGTGGCAGTATCTACAGGAGGGTCTGTGTGATGCTATCTACAAGGGGTCTGTGTGTGATGCTATCTACAGGGGTGATGCTATCTACAGGGGGGGTGTGTGATGCTATCTACAGGGGGACTGTGTGTCGCTATCTACAGGGGGGTGATTATCTACAGCGGGATGTGTGTGACACTATCTACAGGGGATGTGTGGCACTATCTACAGTGGCTGTGTGGCACTACCTACAGGGCGTCTGTGTGTGGTGCTCTCTACAAGGGGTCTGTGTGGTGCTATCTACAGGAGGTCTGTGTGGCGCTATCTATAGGGACACTGGTATAATGAGGGATTCTTTCATTGATGCCCATAATTGGTGTTTATAACGGTCTATTTTACTGCTGTACTTGTAATATTATAGTATTTAAAAAAGTAATTTAAAATAAATTTTCTTATTTAGTTGCTGTATTAGCGTTTACAGGGGGGGGGGTATTACTTTTGGTCATCAGATCGCCCACCATTGATGGAGATTCGCCCTGCTCGCCAACTGCTCCGCTCAGGAGCTGCCAAGACTTAGAGGGAACATTGCAAACCTGGAGAGGAGTTTAGAGCTCACTGAGCAAACACTGGCTGTGGCCAGCGAGATGGAGGCGGTGGAAGGGGACACACTCAGGATCTGTAGATTAGCAGCTGGGTAACAGTTAGAGGAAGGTGTAGGAGAAAACGTGCCAGTGCTAGTCCTAAACTGGCACAACCTAGTGAATATGCATGTTTGGCTGATATTAGGGATGCAAGTCCAGGGCCAGTATCACTACTACAGGGCGTTGCTCCTAGCAACCAGGATAAGGATTGCCGTAGGAAGGGTCAGACAGATGCTGGTGGTAGGGGATTCTATTATTAGGTAGACAAATAGCGTCATCTGTCACCGCGACCGTGAATGCTGAACAGTGTGATGTCTGATGGATGCTCAGGTTCAGCATATTGCAGATCGAATAGACAGATTGTCGGGTGGGACTGGGGAAGACCCGGCAGTCATGGTACACATCGTTACCAATGACAAAGTCAGTGGGAGATGGCAGGTCCTTAAAAATGATATTAGGGAACTAGGAGAGAAGCTGAAGTCCAGGAAATCCAAGGTAGTGTTTTCAGAAATACTAAAAGTGCCACGAGCATCACAAAAAAGACAGCGGTGGATTAGGGAGTCAAATAAGTGTTTTAGAAATTGGTACAGGAAGGAAGAGTTTAGGTTCATGGAGAACTGGGCTGACTTCTCTGTCAGCAACAGGCTCTATGGTAGGGATGGGCTGCATCTAAATGGGGAGAGTGCAGCTGTGCTGTGGGTAAGAATGGTAAGACGGCTGGAGGAGCATTTAACCCATTCCCGACATACGTCGTATGAATACGCCATAGAAAGCTAGTGCTTCCCGCATATTGCTGTATCCATATGACTGTCACGATGCGGGGTGTGGACCCACTGGGCCGTACCGCATAGCGGGGTAGCAGCTGGCCAACTAGGTACAAAATAATGTCTATAGTCCACAACGGGTACCTGAAGCAATGTAGACAGTAGCGGAGACACAACTTGACTCTCACTATAGATACGATAGCATGGGAGACCATTTGCAAGACAAACTTAGGTATACAACATTGCTGAGGCAAGGATCAAGTGGGAGGAGCCCTTTTTATAGCCCAGCAGCCATTTGGGCTAATTATTGAGTAATGACAGCTGGACTCGTACTGGCCCTTTAAGGCCGTGCACGCGCGAGCACTGAACGATGGCCCTTGGCCATAGACGTTACAGTATCCCCCCTCTTCTTGGGGCCAGAGCGGGAGAGAAATCTCTTCACAAGGACAGAGGCATCGATGTTCTCCTCTGGCTCCCAAGACCTCTCCTCTGGACCAAATCCCCTCCAATCCCCCAAATAAAACGTCCTTCCTCCCACTTTCTTGGTGGCCAGGAACTCCCTCACTTCGAAAGTCCCAGACGAACTGCCAGAAGCCACTGTGGAACTAGGAGTCCTGGAGTAGCGGTTCAGGACCACGGGCTTCAGCAAGGAGACATGGAAGGAGTTAGGGATCTTGAGGGTAGGAGGTAGCCGAAGCTTGTACGACACAGGATTGAGCTGTAGCAGAATCTCAAAGGGTCCGAGGAACCTGGGAGCAAACTTGCAAGACGGCACCCTCAGCCGGATATTCCTGGAAGACAGCCAGACCTTTGTACCTTTTTGGTTAACCCGTTCGACTTGTCCATTGGACTGAGGTTGATAAGCCGAGGAGAAGTCCAACTTTTCACTGAGGAGGCCGCAAAGTGCTCTCCAGAACTTCGAGGTGAACTGGACCCCTCGATCTGAGACAATATGTAGGCAAGCCGTGCAGATGGAAGATGTGTTGAACGAAGAGGTCGGCCAGTCGAGCAGCAGAAGTCAGACCAGTCAGGGGAACAAAATGAGCCATTTTAGAAAATCGATCCACTACCACCCAGATCACACTGAATCCCACAGAGAGAAGCAGATCTGTGACAAAGTCCATAGCAACATGCCGCCAGCGGGCATCGGGCACATGCAGTGGTTGGAGCAGACCAGCTGGTCTGGAGTGGGCAACTTTGTTTGCTGCACACACCGTACAGGAGGAGACAAAGTCCATGACGTCTTTGGGCAGCGTTGGCCACCAGAACTGACGGGCAATTAGGTCTCAGGTCTTACGGGTACCCATGTGACCTGCCAGCTTGGTATTGTGACCCCAGTGAAGGATTCTTCCTCTGTCTGCCAGACGTACAAAAGTCCTTCCTGGAGGAATGTCTCTAACTTGCAGAGGGTTAACAGAATAGATGCAGGAAGGGTCGATAATATTCTGTGGGGACTCCACAGTGTCCTCTGTTTCAAATGACCTAGACAAGGCATCGGCCCTCACATTCTTGTCGGCAGGTCGGTAGTGGAGTTCGAACCGGAACCGCGCAAAAAACAACAACCACCTGGCTTCACGAGGATTCAGCCATTGAGCCGTCTGTAGGTAGGTCAGGTTCTTGTGGTCTGTGAAGACCAGGATAGGATGAGCTGCGCCATCCATTAGGTATCTCCACTCCTGCAGGACCAGCTTAATGGCCAGTAACTCCCGATCCCCAATCGAGTAGTTGTGCTCTGCAGGAGAAAACAGCTTGGAGTAGTAGCCACATACCACCGTCTTGCCTTTCGAACCTCTCTGGAACAGAAGTGCACCAGCAGCAACAGATGAGGTGTACACCTCTGACGAAAACTGTAAGGATACATCAGGATGATGAAGAATAGAGGCTGACGTGAAGGCCTTTTTTAAGGTTTTAAATGTGACTTCAGCCTCTGGAGTCCATGCCTTGGCATTCATTCCCTTTTTAGTGAGGGTGGAGATGGGAGCTGTCAAAGAAGAGAAGTTGGGAATGAACAGTCGGTAGAAGTTGGCGAATCCCAGGAAGCGTTGTATGGCCCTTAAGCCTTGGGGGCGTGGCCACTCCAGGACAGCCTTGACCTTCTCAGGGTCCATTTTGAGACTTTGATCAGAGATGATATAGCCCAGGAAGGGTAGAGACTTCTCTTGGAACACACAGTTCTCCAACTTGGCATAAAGATAATTCTCCTTTAATCGAAGCAACACCTGGGGGACATGACTCTGATGAGTCACAAGATCTGGGCAAAAAATCTAAATCTTTATGGGTAAATATTCATGGAGTGATTAATAACGGTAAACTACTCATTGGAGTTTGTGATAAGCTACTGAACATAGCGGAACAGACTGAGGATAAAACGCTGCAACAAATAGAAAAGGCAGCAAATAATAATGGAGTCCTTATTATGGGGGATTTTAACTATTCTGACTTTAATTGGGACATGGAGGCCGCTGGAAGTGCTAAAAGCTGGAAGTTTTTATACACAATTTAAGAAAATGATTTCACTCAGTTGGTTGATAAACCAACCATTTTGGATAATGTACTGGATCTGGTCTTATCTAATAGACTAGATACAAAATCAGAATTAGATATTGAGGTCCGGGAGCACATGGGCAATAGTGACGACAGTATAGGGGTTTTCCTATCTTGACATTTATGGCATATCCTCAGGATATGCCATAAAAGTCCAATAGATGCGGGTCTGACCTATGCGACCCGCACCTATCTCTAGAACGGGGACCCCTAAACCCCGTTCTAGCTTACTCGGCTCTGCTGCCTCCTGGTCACTTCCTGGTTAGGTGGTCAAGAGTTACAGAAACAGCCGAGTGCTCGCTGAGCTACGCTGTTTCCGTAGCTCCCATAGAAGTAAATGGGAGTTACGGAAACAGCGTAGCAAGGCTGTTTCCGGGACTCAGTAGTTCATCCATTCACTTCTATGGGAGTTACGGAAACAGTGTAGCTCAGTGAGCTCGGCTGTTTCCGTAAACCCCGATCACTTAACCAGGGGTTTAGAGGGGCCCGTTCTAACCAGGGCCTGATCTAACCAGGGGTTTAGGGGGCTCCGTTCTAGAGATAGGTGCGGGTCGCATAGGTCGGACCCGCATCTATTGGACTTTTATGGCATATCCTGAGGATATGCCATAAATGTCAAGATAGGAAAACCCCTATACTGTGGTCACTATTGCCCATGTGCTCCCGGACCACAACATCTGATTCTGATTTTGTATCTAGTGTATTAGATAAGATCCAGATCCAGTACATTATCGAAAATGGTTGGTTTATCAACCAGGGGTTTAGGGGGCCCCATTCTAGAGATAGGTGCGGGTCTCAGAGGTGGGACCTGTGGATATGCCATAAATGTCCAAGATGGGAAAACCCCTTTAATATAATTTTCAATAAAACCATACGAAGAGGAGCAACAAAACCCTGGAATTTTAGGAAAGCAAAATTCAATCAACTGAGGGAAGCACTTAGTCTTCTTGACTGGGATCATGTAATTGTAAATAGGAATACTGAAGATAAATGAGGAGTTTTTAAAGATACATTAAATGAATCGTGTAGTAAGAAGTTTATACCCACTGGTAACAAATTGTCTATGAATAAAAGGAGACCAATATGGATGAATAGAGAATTACTGAATATAGTAGGACAAACACAAAAAGCATTCAAAACATTGAAGGCTGAGGGCTCTGCAAAAGCATTCCAGACTTACAAAGATCTCAATAGAAATTCAAAAATGAAATTAAGTTAGCAAAGTTATCTACAAAAAAACAAATCGCTAATGACATTAATATGACTCCCAAACATTTCTATAAATATATTAATGCCAAAAAGAAAAAAATCTGATAATATTGACCCTCTTAAAGATGGACATTGGACATGGGAATATAATTGTAGAGGACAAAGGGAGGGCTGAGATATTAAACATGTACTTTTCCTCTTTTTGTTCGCTGATGAGCTGTCAGTACCAGATATTCAGGGGGATAGTGATAAAGGTTCCCCACCCAATATTACCTGCTTAACACAGGAGGAAGTACAGCTACGTCTGAGCACATTAAATATTGTTAAACCCCCTGGCCCAGATGGCATTCATCCATGGGTATTAATGGAATTGGACAGACCATTGTATCTCATCTTCTCAGACTCTCTTGTAACAGGATCAGCGCAACAGGATTGGAGGACGGCTGATGTTGTACCAATATTTAAGAAGGGTAAAAAGGTGGAACTGAGTAACTACCGTCCAATAAGTTTGACATCTGTGGTATGCAAAATATTTGAGGGTATTCTAAAAGATGAACTGCAAAACTATATAGCAGAGAAACATCTAATAACTGATAACCAGCATGGATTCATGAAAAATAGGTCGTGTCTAACTAACATGCTCGGTTTTTATGAGGAGGTGAGTGCAAACCTTAATGTCGGTCATGCGACTGATGTGATTTATTTGGATTTTGCAAAAGCATTTGATACTGTTCCACACAACAGTCTTGTTCTGAAGCTACAGACACAGGGACTGGGGGACCATATATGCAAGTGGGTAAAGAATTGGTTAAGGGACAGAAAACAAAGAGTCGTTATAAATGGAACTTACTCAAAATGAGCTGAAGTCAGCAGCGGGGTACCACAAGGATCGGTGTTAGGCCCAATTATTTTTAATCTGTAATTTAATTACTTTGTGGACGAGATTGATAGCAAGTTGTCAGTTTTTACTGACGATGCAAAACTTTGTAGGATACCTAAAACTCAACTTGACTATAAAATATTACAGAAAGACCTAGATAAGCTGGCAGCATGGGCAAAAACCTGGCAGATTAAATTTAATGTTGATAAATGTAAAGTAAATCACCTAGGATGAAATAATAGTATTAATTCATATACATTAAATGGAAAAAACTGGAGATAACGGAACAAGAGAAGGACCTGGGTATTCTGGTAACAGATAAGCTAAGCAGCACTCAATGTCAAGTAGCAGCTGCAAAAGCAAATAGGATTTTAGGGTGTATAAAAAGAGAGATAAAAACCTGTAATTCAAATGTAATATTACCCCTCTATAAATCCCTTGTAGGGCCACATCTTGAATATGGAATTTAGTTTTGGGCTCCACGTTGTAAAAAAGATATAGGAGAACTGGAGTGGGTTCAAAGGCGGGCAACTAGATTATTAAATGGCATGGGAAGTGTCACTTACAATGAAAGGATAGAAAAATTGGGCTTGTTTAGCTTGGAAAAATATGTTTTATTAACATATATAAGTATATGTGTGGTCAAGGACTCTACAAAAGACCAGGGGACATCCATGGAACATGGAAGAAAGACGTTTCAAACATCAAAATTTTTACCACACGGTGAAATTAAAACCCCAAAAAACAATGTAGGAATTGCGGTTTTTTTTCCATTCCCACATAAAAAATGTTTACGTTTCTTGGTACATTATATGGTACATAAAATGTTCTCATTAAAAACGACCACTCGGCCTGCAAAAGACAAGCCCTCATACTGCTATGTCGCCAGAAAAATAAAAAAGTTATGGCAACAGAAAATAGATGTGGCGGGAAGGGAAATAAAGATGGTGATAGCATGTTCGTATTATAATATCATTATATTATGTAGACTACAAATAAATGACCATTTACCTGTGAACAAAATGCATTTGCTCCAGATATGCACAGCCTTTTGAAACATCCAGTGACATATCCAAAAGATCCAGAGTTGACAACAATGTATCTTGAACCTATAAGAAATATAGCCATAAATATAAAAGCCACTGTTGGAAAGAGCATGTTGGAGAAACCAACTTTCCATGTCAGCCCCCACATGTAATTCTGGACTAAAGACTCTTAGGATTTTTGCGGAGTTTAACATCACTAAATTTTGGGCATCATGACAATAGTACAGTAATCTATGTTTACTCGCATTACATATGAGATAGACTCAAGCTGCAAACACAGACAAACCCTTAACAACTTATTTTAAAAAAAATAACATATTATACGCCTAGGTCAATGCACATATTTGAACAATTAACAATATTTAAGATGTATTTTGTTAATTTCATATTTTATTATGGAATAAATTACATTGTGTATTACTGGCTGGTACTAGCAGCATTTTAAGCATCCGTCAAAAAACAACAGTAGTATCATAGACTCATATACATTTAGAGGTAAGAGAAAGTATGAGTAATACCATTGTTTCTTAGTGGCTCACACAATGGCATACTTTTTCAAGTGAAATATTACTATGCTAAGGGATTACTATTTTTCTTATATAATATAATATATATAAGATATAAGATATAATGTTCAAGATCTTTAGTTGGCTCTATGTGTGTGAAGCTTTATAAAATTCTACTCAAGTGCTGAGCTATCTTGTTCTCCAACTCAGGTAGCAGATATTAGATAGCCAATGAATGTCACTCAGATTTATATACTATTTAGGGTCTCCATAGGGATTGTCTGCATGACATGTTGTGGCCACGATTGGTGGCTGTCACACATCAAATGAGCCCAAATCAACACAGAAACTGTTGAAAATAATAAGAAAATTCTTCACACAAGAGAATAATTCTAGTTGTTTTATTGTTTTATGGGACAACGCATACCTCAAAACAGGATTTGGGAAACTCTACTTACTACTTTATAGGAAGTAAATTGTTTGTGACCTAGAGATAAAGGAATACAATGCTCATACTTACATGAGTATTTGACCGAGCGCCTCGCAAGTATGAAAGCAGGTCCCCACCATCCATTAATTCAAGAATAATGTACTGAGGTTCATTATAAAGGCAGACACCAAGCAGCTTCAGGATATTAGGATGATGAAACTGACTGTACGCAACATAAGGAATATGATAAGTTTGAGGCAACCATTGTAAAAAGCGTTTACAGAGGATGCATTGTGGCACAATCGGGTTTATATCAGTTTTCTATTAACAGAGTTGTCTGGTTTAGAAAACCCATTAAAGGGATATTCACAAAATCTAAAAATGATCACCTATCCACAGGATACGTAATTATTTTCTGACTGCAGTGGGCCCCATGGCTGGGATCCCCACCGATCATGGGAACGTGAGTTCCAAACCCCCTGTTCCTCCTCACTGCTCGACAACTGTGAGGAGGACTTTGAATGGAGCGGCGAACGAGCCTGCGTGCTGACGCTCTACTCAAAGTCTATGGGAATGCTGAAAACAGCCGAGTACAGTACTCGGCTATTTTCGTCATTCTCATAAACAGTGCATGCTCGTCCGCCACTCATCTAAAAGCGAAAGAAGAGAGCTACAAAGAGCGTCTTCCCTTCAGCAAAACCATGGATTATATTGACAGTACATTATTTTGACAGCACATTGATTACAAGGAAAACCATGCAAGGCTTCATTTGCAATGAAGTTGTGCTGCAGGGAAATTCTACACTCGCTGCCAGGTTCCCCAATAGATTACAGCTGATAACTGGGGGTCCAAAAAGTAGGACACCCTATGATCAATTTATCATTAGTGGACAACCCTTTATGTGTAGTCAATGGCAGTATATTAGTATGTCAACTAATTAATTGGAACAGTTAAAAAAAGGAATCTGTAAATTTTGTTTACAATAGATTTTTTTGCTAAATAATTCTACTCGACATCATATCTCTTTTGAGCCGAGGAGCAGAAATATGGAGCAGGAAATGGCCAGATATACTGCCACCACCAGATCAGACCATGTGTACAATGTAAAAGTGTTTTTATAAAGAATGGCAGATGCACCAAGTTCACATCTATGTAATATCTTTTAAAAATTTGCCGCATGTCATAAATAAATTTATTGTTTTTACAAACAGAAGCTTAACCTTAAAATAACACTTTGCATAAATATGGCCCATAGTCCTTTCCATATAACCTATGTTATTACCGGGGCAGACAATTATAGCAGAGGGCCCCTGTACCAGAACAGTTTATGGGCCCCTAGCTCTCTAATAGCTTCTGATGGAGCACCCCCCTCTCTAACAATCCACCAATAATTGTGAGCTATGAAATTCATTAATTCAGTCTCTTTCTTGCAATCTAACGGACAGTAGGAATTTGCTTCTACTGAGTCCCTGTCCATCTGCAAAGGTTGCATACATGGAATGTCCACCCCTGGTTATAACAATATTTCAAATATTTTTATAATAATTTATAATTTTGAGAATTTAATTTATTTGCATAGGCTTACCTACAATACTCCAAACCCTAACAAAAACACTAAACTTGGTGAAGCCACTTACTGGACTAAAATGTCATATTCTACAATTTTAACATACAGAATTTTTTATGTGCCCAAAAAAATTTACATTGACTAAGGCTGTAACCCCCATTCTTTTTAATATGTTTAGTTGCTTATTCTTGAGCACAGCAGTAGCAGCAAGGAGTTAGGAGACCAATAAGATAAAGTGTTAGCACTTTGTGTAAAAGCACGGATTTCTCCCTTGGATACCATACAACAATGTTTGTTTGCATCCCCGAAGCAGCAAAGTCAGAGAGAAGAAATGGAGGAGATTTAACAGTCTATTTACTCAAGTTTTCTGGTCCTAAATGCATTAAAATATTTGAGGTTCGGTCCGAACCCTTTTAACATGATATTTTGAACCATAAATTCAGTGTTTATAAGGTTATATTGTTTTAATATAAGATAATATACCTCATGAAATGGGCTTCCTTCAGAAATTCGACTTTTTCTTGGTCTGTTGCATCACTTTTCAGAGTCTGTTCAACATAAATTATTAAATACATCCATGACAGTGACTACAGTTAGCGCTGTAAATACAGATATTGATATGTCTATGGCTCATGTGGTCATATGGGGCCCACAATATAGGAGGATCATTGATCATTTATTTCACCTGTACATTGTTAATATATAGATGTTAGGTGACAGACTTTGTTAGGAGGTCCCTAATTTATAATTGTACTCGTGTCTGCACATGCCAAGCATTTAATACAAGGGAATTGGCAGCAATTATGAACACTAACCTGTAGCATATTGTTAAAAAATGCCACTACTTTGTATTTAATAGATATGAGTTTCATATTAAAGAGAATATATCACTAGAACATTACATATTAGTTAGATCAGGTTTTAATTAAAAACATTTTTTTTTTTTAAAAATACACATTTTTATTTATTTTTTAAAAATCTTTAAATATTATAGTTTTCACACTAGCTACTTGAAAAGTCAAAAGCTGACATTTTCTTTTCTTTGTAGCTCACTATAAACAGGCACAGAATGAGGGGAATCATTATTATTAGAGGTTGGGCAAGTTAATGACAGCTTTATTGTATTACTGGAAGTCTAGATAATGTAGGATAGTAACACTATTAGGGCCCTTTTACACCGGCCAATTGTCAGCAATCGAGCGTTCACAAAACGCTTGTTCCTGATAATTGCTCTGTGTAAACATGGCAACAGTCACTCGATGAACGAGCAAACGCTTGTTGATCGGCTTATTGTATAGTTTACGCAAACTAAAATATTATCGTTGTCGGCAGAACATCTCCCTGTGTTAACAGGGAGATGCTCTGCCGACATGATAGAAATGTATGGGGATGAGTGATCGGAGTAACGAGAACTCGTCCCCATACATTAGTGATAATAGCTCTTTGTGAAAGGGGCAAACGAGTGCCGATCAACAGCCTGTCTCTTTGATCGGCGCTCGTTTACACGGCCCTCGTCGGGCAGTGTAATATGACCCTTACATTATATACACAGATTAGGCTCTACATGCATCTCCCCTGGTCTCTGCAGAACGAACTGAACTCCATCACTTCCTGAAAACTTTAAAAGTCTATATTTCTCTGTCAATTGTCTCCCAGTCATTTCAGCTGCTATAAAGTGTAAACACCCTGCTGTACTGACTATACAGGAAGTATAGTAAGGAAGTGTGTGTCTCTAAGGCCTAGTTTACATCACGTTTTGGCCTTCCGTTTAGCATGTTCATCCAGAAAGCTCCCGACCCACGCTCTACAAGTGTCCATAGAGCTCCATTAACCCGACGATTGTTGGGCTGGTATAAGTCAGTATACGCTATTCCATCCTGAGGGATCCAGCAAAAAAACATATACTGCGCGGTATACGTTTTTTTTAACATGGGAGCCTATGTGTGAGAGATACAACTGTACGGCATCCATCACAGGTATGCTTTAAACATATACGTCAGCGAGCTTCCCAAGTGTGGGAGTCCCCAAAAGAGCATCAGATAGCGTTTGGCACAGGAAATCGAGCCCTGGGGTAAGCTCCTGACGTCACTGTCAACAAATGGACAGTGACTTCAGGAGCTTCCCTAACGCTAGAGTCCCCTTGCAGAGCGCTACTAATGCTCTGGCTGGGGACTTCGGCATTGTCAGCTTGTGACAATCACTTTCCATTTATGGACAGTGACATCAGAAGCGTCCCCAAGGTCGTAGTCCCCGGACAAAACACTTCCAATGATCTGGCCAACATTAAAAGCTCTTGACATCACACTGTCTATATATGGACAGTGACATCAGAAGCTTCCCCGGACACAGCGCTTCAGGTCACGCACTGCCCGGGGGTTCAGGTGTCATGTCCCACTGTATACAGTGGGATATGTTGCAGCCTTCCATCGGAGGAAGACATATACCTCAGACAGAAGAAAAAATGTGATATGAGGTAGGCCTAATATGGCCACCCCCAGGGAATGTTTTATATATTAAAAAAAAAAATAGCTACAACATTAAAAAAAAGTCCAAACACATTATTTAACATCTATTTACAATACTTCAATCTAATTAATGAAACTAAGATTAAATACATGATACATTCCCATTAATCATTCTGTGGTAGTCCTGTTCAAGATCTTTATTTTGTTAACTATGTGTCAAATCCAAATTAGACCTAAATCCTTCACTGGAATATAGAATATATACTTTATTAATTGTGTTGCGCAAACCCACAACAAATCTCTATCATAAGAACTATACCTTTACAGCGACTTTCTGACTTCCAGTTCTTGGTCCAAGGATATCCTTAGCAATGCCTTGATATACTTCTCCAAATGCTCCACTTCCCAAGAAAATACAGAGTTCTAAATCCTCTCGAGGAAAGCTGGGCAAGTTTTCCATTTCACTTTTTGTTGGAAGAATACTGTGAAAATAAGTACGGATATAAGTAATACTGTTGACTAGTCACATTGTGACTCCTACAATATTTGGTAATTGCAGCTGTTCTTTTGGAACCAACCCGAGTAAGTATATATCACCCGAAAGTTCCAGCCTGACCACCAGGTCGAAGAGGGGCATGCATAGGGAATAATAACTGCGCCTAGGGCCAAAGCATTGAAAACATGCTTAAAGCATTATCTGGTGCTGCTTTATAATTAAACTGGCTTATCCAAACGTATATTTTCTACAAACGACTTTAATTTTTAAGAATTCTTACTTACAGGGGTTATTAGGATTAAAAAAACATGGCTGCCTTGTACAAAAATAAATCAGTGCTACACCTGTCCACAGACTGTGTGAGTGTGTGTGTGTGTGTGCGCGTGTGCGTGCGTGCGTGCGTGCGTGCGTGCGTGCGTGGTATTGCACCTCTGCACTTTAATAGAGCTGAATTGCAAAACCAGACACAACCCATGAACAGGTGTGGCACTGTTTTTGGAAGAAAGCAGACATGTTTTTCTATTTCTGGACAACCCCTTTAAATTCAGTGAAAAAATAAAATTTTAATATGTAGCAGCTACAACCTGCGATGTAGCATGATTGTGGTCATTTTTCTGTGTGATGCCCCCTTATGGTCCACATGACCTCTTCCTGTCACATTGACCATGGAGGAACACTATAGAGTGAAAAAATGATCAACTTCAGCACAAAATGTAGAAATATAAAAATATATAAATTTTATTACATTTAGACATGACAGAATAAAAAGATGAGTCACACAATGAAAAGACGTCAACCTATGCTAGACCAAAACAATGAATGAATGTAGTAAGCATATTTACACATATTTATTGCAGAATGCAGACAAATGTACATTAAAGACAATGTTTAATAGATATGCCAAAAACACAACAATAAAGGAACTAGTAATTATGTACTACAGAGGGCTGAATCATGTCAAACTGCCAATATAAGATGACTGGGCGTCCCCCAGACAAAGGCATTCGCCGAAACGTGCGTCGGGTGAGGGCGTCTTCCCTGTGTGCGACCATGACATTTGGTATGTAACTATTCTCTACATTTGTCAGTCATCTTATATTGGCAGTTTGGCATGATTCAGCCCTCTGTAGTACATAATTACTAGTTCCTTTATTGTTGTGTTTTTGGCATATCTATTTCACCATTGCATATATTGATTATCATTTCACATCTAGCAACTATTTGATACATTTTACATATGGCTTGGCTGTTTCTCTTGGACTTTTAATATACATTTGTCTGCATTCTGCAATAAATATGTGTAAATATGCTTACTATATTTATTCATTGTTTTGGTCTAGCATAGGTTGACGCCTTTTCATTGTGTGACTCATCTTTTTATTCTGTCATGTCTAAATGTAATAACATTTATATATTTTTATATTTCTACATTTTGTGCTGAAGTTGATCATTTTTACACTCTATAGTGTTCCTCTAGTTGTATTTGTTCAACGCACCAAGTTCTACTTGGTCATTACTATGGATTTTTTTATAGTGCCACCAACACAGACTGAAACATTGTATTATAGTTTGATGTTATACACTGCACTATCATTATTGAATTAAATCCCTCCGTGGGTATTTCTTGGTTCTCATTGACCATGGAGTCTAGTCTCCTAACAGACCTAACTCTTGTGGTCACAGGCAATAATTCAAATAGAAGCCTGGAAGAGAGCAAGGCTAAGAGGCTACATCCAGTGGCGTAACTACCGTGGGCCCGTGCCGCCAGCCGACATGCCTCCCCATATGCCCGGTGGCGCCGCTAGCAGCCATTATGGCTGCTACAGCAGTAGCGCCGCTACTATGGGGCCCGCGCCGCCGAGCTTCCAAAAAGTATTGGCCGGGCGACACAGGCTCTCTCATGCCTGTAGGCGTCGTTAGCACCGGAGGGGGCCCCGGTGCTAGCGACAGCCAAATACATGCACTAGCGCTGAATGGCATCCAGCACCTTACAATGACGCTGATTGGCTAGCGGCGCAATGACGTCATCGCGCTGCTTCCATGCTTGTAAGGCCCTGATTGACGGGGCAAGTCATTCTGTCCCGCCAATCAGCGTCATTGGACGACGCTCGTTCAGCTCCTGCAGACCCGCTCAGAAGAGAGCAGATCTGCATCGCCAGCGAACAGGAACGGGATCATGTGAGTATGTCAAGTTTTTTTGTTTTTTTCCTCTCATAAAACTGTTAATGGCATTATCTATAGTCGGGGATCTATCTACAGGGGGGTCGTTTATATCTGGGCCACTACATACAGGGGGGGGGTCTATATGTGGGGATGTGGGACACTAGCTACAGGGGTGGTCTGTATGTGGGGATGTGGGGCACAATCTACAGGGGGGGTCTATATGTGGGGATGTTGGCCACTATATACAGGGGGGTCTATATGTGGGCCACTATCTACAAGGTGTGTGTATATGTGGGGTACTATCTACAGGGTGATCTATATGTGGGGCACTATATACAGGGGGAGCTATATGTGAGACACTATACAGGGGTGGACTATATGTCGTCACTATCTATGGGGGAGCTATTTTTAGGGCACTTTCTATAGGGGTGGGCTATATGTGGGACACTATATACAGGGGTGGGTTACCTGTGGGGTACTAGCAACAGGGTGGCTATATGTAGGGCACTGTCTACAGAGGTGGGCTATACGTGGAGCACTACCTATAGGGGAAGCTATATAAAGGGCAGCACGGTGGCTATGGGGGCACTATCTACAGGGGGCACGGTGTGTGTGTGTGACAGTCTATGGTACTATTATAATCAGGGACACAGTGTATGGCGCTATTATAGTTAGAGGTGCAAGAGGTGTTGAGAATTTTTACTTTGTTTATAGTTGCAGAAATGTTTTAAAAGTGAGAAGCTGAAGACATCTGAACGGAAAACTGCAGAAATGGGTCATGGCCGGTAGAAATCCATCATAGAGGTCTGGACCGGAGGGAAAAGAAAAGAACTAGAATCTGAGACGTCACAGATGAGTCACTTAATGTAAATCTTTATTCTGCCTCTAAACAGCACTGTAGTCACTGTATGATCTGCAGCGAGATGATTATGATATAATTTTTTTGGGTGAAACCGCATCTCTCAGCATATCCTCACCATTGTTCGGGCCATGCTGGGAGCTTTAGTTTTACTCCGTACAAACCTATACGGCAGGGGTTGCACTAAATTGAGCTGTATTTGTCCTGGTGTTGTATATATGTATTGATCTTGGTTCTGATGCTGTATGTAAGTACTGAGCTTGGTTCTGGTGCTGTATATACATATGAGATTGGTTTTGGATCTGTGTATATATGTACTGAGCTTGGTTCTGGAGATGTATTTATGTACTGAGCTTGGTTCTAGTGCTGTATTTATGTACTGAGGTTGGTTCTGGCGCTGTATATATGTATGGGCTTGGTTCGAGTGCTGTATATATGTACTGAGCTTTGTTCTGGTGCTGTATATATGTCAGAGCTTGGTTCTAGTGCAGTATTTATGTACTGAGCTTGGTTCTGGTGCTGTCTATATGTACTTAGCTTGGTTCTAGTGCTGTATTTATGTACTGATCTTGGTTGTGGTACTGTATATATATACTGAGATTTGTTCTGGTGCTGTATATATGTCAGAGCTTGGTTATAGTGCTGTATGTATGTACTGAGGTTGGTTCTGGTGCTGTATATGTGTCAGAGCTTGGTTCTAGTGCTGTATTTATGTACTGAGCTTGCTTCTGGTACTGTATATATGTCAGAGCTTCGTTCTGGATCTGTAATTATATAGGATATATTTATAATAACAAAATTGCAGGGCAGATGGAATTGGTCTCAATTCTTTGTATATTTAATGGGAATCTGTCAGGTAGTTTTAACCCCTTGAACCGACACCATGCGGTAATATATGACCTGACAATATTTCCAAACATTCTCTTGTATGTTTTTTTCAGATGCAGCAAAATTCTTAAAATCCACTTTTAAAACGACGCACACTATATGCTAATTACTCATTAGAGGGTCGTGGGGCAGTGCCGCTATCCTGAAGAGTCACATAGTCCTGCCTCCAAAGCCCACCTTTCCATGTTTGAGTGACATCTCCCTGGCTGATACAACTTTCTAGGATGCGCCATTACCTTGTGGCACTATACACAAGGGGGGGCTGTGTGGCACTATACACAAGGGGGAGCTGTGTGGCACTATACACAGGGGGGAGCTGTGTGGCACTATACACAAGGGGGAGCTGTGTGGCACTATTTACAAGGGGGAGGGCTGTGGCTCTATCTACAGGGGGCTAAGTGGGGCGCAATCTACAGGGGTCTGTGTGTGGCACTTTCTACTAAGGGGGGCTGTGCTGCATTTTCTAATACAGTGAGAGCTGTATAGCGCTATATACAGTGGGGGCTTTATGGCAATATCTACAGGGGGCTGTATGGCACTACCTACAAGGGGAGGTGGGGGCGCTATCTACAAATGGGGTGTGACACTGTCTATAGGTGGGGCTATATAGCACTGTCTACAGGGGGGCTGCTTGTGGCACCCGGGGGGACCCCGGTAAAGAGTTTGCTATGGGGCCCAGTCTTTCATAGTTATGCCCCTGGCTACATCCATGAAGCAGTTATAGAAGATGGCTCTCAGTCCTGGGCAAAGTTGCCAGGACATGTGCTTGAACTACAGGATAGAATGCTGATAAGCAGAAAGGGTGGTAATGTGCATAGAGCTAGGAGTTTGTTACATTGACAAAGGGGAGCTTACATGGGGGTCCTTTTACCTTTACTGTCAGTGTTTAGTATTTGAATCTCCTCCTAGTCCCATTTTCTCTACCTTTTGGTAAAAGTCTACACTTTCCTCCCTCTTGTGTTACTAACCAAATCTGAAAAAGTTGTAGATATTACAATTAATTGGTGATTAGCATTGGAAATTGTGGTGAATCATCACCTCAATCTTCTTGAAATTTGTCTGCTGTGGAAAGGGTGAGGCCACGTGTTGCACCTGTTGTGCGGCTGCCATGTAGTCAAAAACAGAAAAAAAAGTGCCTAAAACCATAATGAAGTGAGATTGTGGTACGATTATTATAAATTTACTATTCAGCAGATTTATTTACTTATTGAGTTCTCAGAATGTATCCAATCCCAATGGTTACTTTTCACTGACGGGGTTAAAATGTAATTTTCCTTATCTATAACACACAAATACGCAAACTAGGATCAGTTTATAAGGAAGCAAATTTAACAATTACTATATTGGTTACTTTATTACAGAGAATACCCCAAGACCAAAGCTTGATGAGCACTGGATCCCAAATGGGCAAACAGATATCATCTGAAGTTATATACTTTTTACCTTATAGCATAGCAACCATTAGCCAAACCAACAGCATTAGACAATCCACGAAGTTTGGCAAGCTCTTTATCCTCAGGTACGACACCTATGTTTTCTTTGTTTTGGCTTTGTTTATTCTGTTTCTGTTTCAATCTCTTGTAAGTAACTAAGAAACAAATAAAAACATTAAACTTTCACAAGGTGAATTTCAGTTGCAATTGTAAAGTGAAGTTTAATCCAGTAGCTGCAGTTCACGTACTTACCAAAAACAGTCAAAAGTAGAAGTACAAGAAGTATACCTAAGATAGAGCCAACAATAATCCCAACATTATCAAATGATCTATCCTCTGGAAAAAAAAAAGAATACTATCAGTTGCCATTTCATACACAATAAACACTATTGCCGCAAACATTACATTGACGCCTTTCTTTTTTATAGTAAAAGCAAAGATCATAATGCCATAGCAAATGTGTGAGATGTCACGGATGTTGAGATGTGTTTTGGGATAATGTGTAGAAATAAGTAAAGGTCTGGTACAGTGGAACATTGCTGTCTATACTCTTGCATAATTCTGCATAAATTCTGTATTTGCTCATTCATCGGCTGATCGTTGCCCTTATTAGACAGGGCAATGATTGGGAACAAGCTTTCATATGAACGATCAATTGCACAATCATTGGCCTATGTATTAGGGCCTTTACTCTAGTCTTGTAATTTTCCTTTGTGTCTTGTCTAATGAGATATAGGTACATTACATTGCTAATTTTGCTATAATGTTATAGGATTTCAACCTATCCCCCTGTCTTTTACAAAAGATTTAAGCCTTCTATAACACCTCCAACCAGGAATGACAATGTGTCCTTAGGTATAATTTGATAGGGCTTATCATCAAAAAGAAACAATCTAAAAGGGAACGGAACTTGCACAAATTAAAGGAAAAAATAATTTTGTTTCATTAAAAAGATGACTCATAAATAGCATCCACTGAAGTAGGTCCCAACAGGTGAAAGAAAATCCCATAATCCATCCAAATGATTAAAGAGGCTCTGTACCCAGATTATAAGTGCCCTATCTCCTACATAATCTGATCGGCGATGTAATGTAGATAACGGTGTTTTTTATTTTGAAAAACTATCATTTTTTGAGCAAGTTATGAGCAATTTTCGATTTATGCTAATTACTTTCTTAATGACCAATTGGGCGTGTTTTTACTTTTTACCAACTGGGCGTTATAAAGAGAAGTGTATGACGCTGACCAATCAGCGTCATACACTTCTCTCCATTCATTTTTAGCAGTACTCGCAGCGCAGCATTATCTCGCGAGATCACGCTGTGCTGTCACATACTCCCACATTAACTTTACCGAAGTGTCTTGAGAGTGAATAGACATCACCTCCAGCCAGGACCCGATGTCTATTCACACTCCCGACACTTCGGTAAAGTTTCTCTGGGACTTACTCACACAGCACAGCATGATCTCGCTGTGCTGTCATTCAGTGGATTTTTTAAAGTTGCCTACTCATCTGTTTGAGAACTATAGATTTTATAAATGAGTATTTTGTATTTTTATTTTATATATAGTTTGAAACCTGTGTGTTAAAATGCAGGTATGAGTTACTAGATATGAACCACAACAAAAAAATAAATATTGTGCTGCACAAACTGAAACATCTAATAAAAAGTACCTGATTATGAGGAAGAAAAAAAAAAAGTTGGTCTATTGGTATAGATCTTGTGCCAGTGCTTTCCTATTAAAGTACATATCATTCATTTTCCGCCTTCTTCACATCAATAAATAAAGATGAACATGGAAATAGTCCCTTAATATAAATGACTGCACCCTTAGGCTCAGTAGCAGATAAGCTCTGTAACAAAGACTGTCTCTTCTAGATAAGGAGATTACTTTGATGTATCATCTGATGGCGGATTTGTAATCGCTTTGCTCTGTCCATGGTTAATCAAGCTGCAAATCTGACTTCTTTATTCCAAGACTTTTGTCACATGACAGAAAGAATTACATTTCCTCTTTTTGTGTTTAAACACTATTGCTTTGACCCTTTTAATAATATGATATGATTTTTGTGTATGCAATAATTTCATTGGCAATGTTTCAAATAAATATTTAAGATCTATTAATCTAAAAATGTTTCTTTAATATTTGTCTATTGCAGTCATTGTACCTGTCTATGATGATATTTGACCTTATTTATCGAGCTAACCAATTCAGGCATCTGATGAAGGAATGATTCTTTTTTAAGCACGTTGATAAATTACCTACGGATGTAGCCATCTTTAACTTGACTCTGATAACTTGCTGCAGCATGATATCACACAACAAAAGCCATTGAAAATTAATTGAAAAAGTCAAGTTAAGAGATCTAGCCATTGTTTATTTAATGCGTTAAAAGTCAAGGTAAAGACGGCTACATCTGTAACTTCGGTTTAGTTTAGGTTTTGTTTGTATCATTAAAGCAGCCAATGGCAGCTCAACTTTTTTAAACTCGTCTCAAAATGGGACGAAAGTTGCACTGTGATTGGTTACTATGGGCAACACGTCCAGTTTTTCTATTAGTCAATTTCTATAAATGAGACCTAATGCATTTTATTTCAGTCTTGTTTATAGTCTTTTGACTGACTGAGAGGCACCAACAAGAAAAGCCTATAATAAATTCCAAAATGACCTGATCTCTCCAGGACAAAAAGATGACTGAAATGTACTGTTTCTGGCAGGAGAAGCTGTTTGTGTGCATCCATGAGATTTCTTATAATGGAAATACTGAATGATGCATCCAAATATATATCTTGGTACATTGAGTAATAGTGCACATTTTCCTTCATGTTATTTATGATGATACGTCATAAAGAAGCTTACAGAATAAAAGCACAAGGCTGGAAATCAAATTTCCTAATATTAATGTCTACTGCCCATACGACTTTCAATTTGGCGTTAGTATTACATATGTAGTATAGAGGACCTGTCACCTCTCCTGACATGTCTGTTTCAGTAAATAATTGTATTCCTCATAAAATTACAATTCTGGAGCATCGTTTTGGGGAACTCTAAATTGCGCTAGTCCTTTGGAAATCCTCCTAGAAATGTATGAATAAATTGAAAACTTGGTGTTACCAGTTGGAGGTGTGTCCCTACACAGACTGGCACTGTCCAATCAGTGCTGACAGAGTGAGACTGTGGGGACACACCCCTTTGACAAGGGGGAATGGTAACACCCAGTTGTCAATTTATGCATACATTTCTCAGAGGAATAACAGAGGAAAGGCCCAATGCAGAGTTCTAAGAAAATATTTTACAGAATTTGTATTTCATGAAGAAATATCTACTGAAATAGGCATGTCAGGGGAGGTGACAGGTCCTCTTTATATGCTGTTTAATTAATTTCAGATTCATTTTAGGGCTTTCCCGTGATTGTCTTAGGTTAAGCCCTGAAAATCAGAATAAATATAGGAAAACTTGAAACAGGACACTGCTTCATCAGGACATAAATGGCTTATAATTATTGTAGTTGCCATTCTGTTCCACAGGTCTTTTCCACCTTTCCTTGGTCTCCAAGTAATCTACATTAATTTCCCCACTCTCGCCTTCCATCATCCTCAGATATTACTAACTACACCTCCTTGTGATTGAAGATGGACAGCTGAAATGCCTACAAACCTGGTAGTTATGGCCATGCTGAAAATAATCATAAGTAAGGGTCTACTGATGAATTCGTACCTACCTGTATACAGCAGAATATCTTCACTAATGTCACTGTAATTTCCAAGACCTATCATGTTGGCAGCAGCAGCTCTAAACTGGAAAGTTCCACCCAAATCTCTAGACTTCCATACACAAATGTCACCACATGAGTCATTGTAAGCCAGTTTCCACAGAACTAACTCTTTAATATCAGTAACCTGCCTGAAGATGAAATTATTTATTATTATTCCGGAACATATAAAAATGATAGTGAAGGATTCTTGAAATACAGTAGTATAACATGTTGGAATGAGGCCAGGATTTCCTAGAATCCTCTAGTTCTACGTATATTAATATGTGCATGGATTTGCGCACAAGATGTTATACTTTTTACAGTTTAACTTTTCTCGTTCACACTAAATCTATTTGAATCTATTTTTTTGGAATTCTATTTCAAAACTCTTCCTACATAAACTAAAATATTAAAAGACAAGTCACCAGCTTCAAATCGGGAAATGGTAGGAATTTGTATGTAAGTCAGGTGACTCATTTACGTTATTAAATTCACCATGTTGGTGTGCAGAGTTTTAGCTTGTTTTTCGTTCACAGGTTCAGTTTGCTAACTTAGCCCTGTTTTTAAAGCTAGGTATACACTTGAGAAAGCAGTCGACCAAACCCTCATTCAGCCAACAGCTATTCCTCCCGACTCCTCCATAAACATGCACACTCAGACGAGCGCGCATGTTTATTTCAATGCAGAGAGGAGAAAAATCTGCTGCCAGACCCCTACAGCAGCGACTTATCTGGCAAGGAAAGAGCATGTTAAAATTCTGCCATGCTTGAGCCTTCTATTCCCTGACTATATATATATATATATATATATATATATATATATATATATATATGTGTTCACGCCTTCGATAATCATTTACATGAGCTGGTAGCATGCAATTTAGTTGAACAAGTTTGATACAAGCCTCTTAATCTCATATTTTGCAATTTAGATTTTTTTTGAACATTTCCATTTATCAACTTCTCAAACGATAATAAAGATTTTTATGCATCATTGATCAACTCTAATCAACAATTAGCAATAGTTTTACTGTTTATCCTGGAGCGTTTAGTGCTTTTTTATAGAAAATTATGATTAAAGGGGTTTTCCCATCTTGGACATTGATGGCATATCTACAGGATCTGCCATAAAAGACTGATAGATATGGGTCCCAACTCCTATCTTCAGAACATGGCCTACAGACCCCCATCCTACCTTCTCTTGCTCTCACTGCTCTCTCACCAATGACTGACAAGGTGGTCATAAGTACAGAAACAGCGTAACTCACTGTGCTGCGCTGTTTCCGTAACTCCAATTAACTTCAATGGGAGTTGCGGAGACAGCGCTGCTCAGTGCGCTCGACTGTTTCCGTGCTCCTGACCACCTCATCAGTTAGTGGCCGGAGAGCAGCGAGAGCAGGAGAAGGTAGCACAAGGTAAGGGGACCCCATTCTATAGACAGGTGCGGGTCCCAGAGGTGAAACCCGCATCTGTCTGACATTTATGGCATATCCTGTGGAAATGCCACTAATGTCCAAGATGGGAAAACCGCTTTAAAATCACGCAAAGATACGAATTATAATGATAGTTCATACATATAAATAGGCCATTATTCTACACAGCTGAGTATCATCTGCAAATATTAATTTTACTCTGTAAGACATATACTTTATCATGAATAAATATATTGAAAAGAAGAGGGGCCTGTACTGACGTAAGTGTTACCCCACTAGTAACAGTGACCCAATAGAAGTATATTCCAATTATGACACTTTTTTCTATTCTTGTGCTAGCTAATAATCCAATAAGACATTCTCATTTTATGTACCAACTCATATGTAGAAAAATGTCAGTAGCTTATAACAAATCTAGATTTGCATTAAACAAACATCCACAGGCTTACCCAGGTCCTATGCAGATCTCACCTCCAAATGTTTGACAAGACTGATCCATCATAAACCAATACTTATACTGTTTTATGTTTGTTTTCCTTACGGTACTTATAGATGGTATCCTTTAAGAAACCTTTAAAAATTTCCACTAGAGCGGCAAGTAACAGGTCTACAATGTCCAGGCTCAGGTATTTACCCCTTGATGAAAAAGTTGAGTTGACGATATAAACATTGCTGCCCTGTATAGAGTAAGCTATGGTAGTATACTGACCTGTACTCTAGTATATTATACGTGAGGTTACTGCCATTATCAATGGCAGTTTTCCACTGGATGGTATTGTCATCTCCAATTACAGATTTTGGAATTCCTGGTTTGCTAGGAATACCAGCTGAAGAACAGATAAAACATTGTGGGTTAACACCAAATTTCCTCCAAAACAGACACATACAAGAGCATAATATATAATGCTTTTCAAAAATGACAAAGAGAGGGCTTATTTTTTTGAGAACACTTTTTTAACCTTTTTTAACAAACATTCATTCTGAATTTAAATGCAAAAAATGAGTTGTTAGCTACAAGGACATATTAAAGTATGCTCTTTTTTATTAGATATAAACTGTAAATTCTTTCTACTTTTCCAAATCCTATTTTTTTTTTCTACTCAGTAAACAAACCTTGAGGGTTTTTTATTCAATAAATATCAGGTCCCCAGACATATGCACATACCGTATATATACATACTGAAAGGCCAGCTTCACTTTTCTTTAAACTCTAAGCACAATAAAGGTTATACATTTCATGGAGTTGTTCTTTTGTAATATAGTGAGACAATAACTCCCAAGTGTTCCACATAGAACATATATCAAATACAAGAATTTCGGAAATTGTGAGGTTGCCCATTACAAGCATTTTACATTACAATTGTTTCGTGTAGTTCATAAAATGGAGTGAATTGTCTAAGATTCACAACATCACTGTTTTTACTTTTGTATTAGTGTTTCAAAATGTTATTGGAGAAACATGCTTAGAATTTATCCCTTGATACCATAATACAAATCAAGTACTCCAAACCTAATGTCTTGAAGTTTGTGGGACCAGAAACACTCTGGGCTCCAGTCCAAAACACAACCACGGCTTGTACTTGATAGATTGTATTTGGCACAACGCCCATAAGGGTGCAGGTGTAAACTGATCCATTTGTGCAGGGTTGATGTGTTGGTGTAAACAAATTGTGCCCTGTCAACTGTTAGGAAAAAATTGGAGAAAAAAGAAAATCAATGGATATAAATAGACTGAACATGGAACAAGAATTATAACCCAGAGATATATATAAATATTTACCTCTTTTAGTTGAAACCAGTATTCTTCTATGGATACCTCTGGAGCTCTCCATTCTAGTACTAAACTTATATTTCCTGGAACTATTTTGTGTGGAGCCATTGGTGCATTAAATGTTCTTTCATAAACCATATTACTTTCAGAACACCAGTCCTCATCTGGGTGAAATGTGAGGACCTAAGTAATCAATAAACATGGATGGCTGAGCTATGTTCTTTGGATAGAGATATAGATAGATAGATAGATAGATAGATAGATAGATAGATAGATAGATAGATAGATAGATAGATAGATAGATAGATAGATAGATAGATAGATAGATAGATAGATAGATAGATAGAAAGATAGATAGATTTTACTGTACCTTGAACTCATAAACAGTTCCAGCTTGAAGATTATTTAAAAACCATAATAGGACCTCATTCGGAAATTCACTTTTTCTCAATGGAGAATCAGGACTGGGAGGCAAATTGTTGGCCTTAATCTGATATCGAATAATATCAAGGGGTCCATTTGGCTTGGTTGGCTCTGTCCATGCAATATTGACTAAAGAATCTGATAAAATGGTCACATCTGTAATTGAGGCTGCTTCAGGCACTGGAGAAAAATAAAATGAACATAATATTAAAGACCTAGACTGCATTATTTAAGCTTCTGCAGATGTATGTCACCAGTAGAAGCATTGTACTGTACACTGGTCATCAGAGAAGACTTTATATTGTAAACTACTAATAAAACCAGGGGCGTAACTAGGAAAGACTGGGCCTCATAGCAAACTGTTGACTGCGGCACGGCTCCCCTCACGCCGCGGGCCCTGTAGCAGCGAATATGGCTGCTACGGAGGTAGTTACGCCACTGAATAAAACCATATCAACATCATTGTAAGAAACCTTCCCAATACATGACTTACCCCCATAATCTGTTTTTCCACTGACTGTGGCTCCTAATGGTTGTTGATCAAGCAGAAATAAATAATAGTTTCTCACATATACTTCAAATTCATAGTTGGAGAAGGGCTGCAACCGAGGGATGGTTGCTAACTGCTCCTGAAATTCCTATTGATATATAATATCATGCCGAGTACATGCATTAAGTATGGTAGGTAATATTTCACACGCAACACTATAAGCCAACGTATTTCACACCCCCACTCTTAAAAAATAAAAAATAAAAAAAAAGACACACATTTGACGCCACCAAGGTAGATGCAAACCTATATAATTCAGACTGAATATCTACATAGTTACATCTGCCTAAAGGGGTCATTTTGGTTTCCGCACATAAAACTTATCCATTGTATAACAAAAAGTCATGCAATTTTCTTAATATTTGTGTTTTCCTTCCAGAAAGTTTGGACCTAACTTTTGCGGAGTGTTGGGTCATTTACATAATGCACGCACAACCTAATGTATTAAGCATTTTTTATTTTTGTGCGGTTGGACTGGCATACCAGAGTACCAGGGGATCCACTGGTGGGCCCTGGCTCTGACACAATAAAGGGCCCCAATGATCAAACAATATACAACCCAACCACTTGTCATTATGGTCTATTTATTTTGGGATGGTTCATAAATAATCTATTAGAACTTATCCATTATCTGTTCTGTGTGCAATGATAGCAACAAAGATTACAATGCAAATAAAAGTAGATGAGCAAATATTCTGTACAGATGGAGGTTTGGCCCTCAAGATCATGTCCTCTGGTGGGTTCAAGTAACCCTAGTCCAACTATGAGGGAGGGGGAGGAGGTGAGTCACTCTATTATGAGGCTCAATGGTCATAGTGAAAACTGCAAGATTTCAGGATTTTTTTTTTACTATAGATAATAACATGGAACACTAAAAAAAATATCACTACAAATTCTTATAAAATATGTTGAACATAAAAACTTGATTTGAACAGCATGGCATTTTCTAAAGACACATTCCCTTTAAATGTCTAATATTTAAGATAAGTACTTTCCATGCTGCCCTCATCTCCTGGGGAAACAAAGGCTCTGATGGGTTAAAATCCAACCTGTCCAACTCTTGCTTCCCCGACAAGATACATCAGATTGTCCACTGAGAAATATCTAATGTGCATGGCAGCTAAAGAAGTGTATACACCAACCATTTTTAAGAAAACAATATTTCAAACATAAGCCAAATACAAGTAATTTTTGTGAAACTGCCATTGCAGGAAGACATCCAAAACTGTCTTGTTGTCATAAAAAAAATTGAGAACAATGCATTTTGAATCTTAGCAATTTACATTTAATATAGATTGTTTCACTAATGTAGAAAATACTGAAGTTATTCCGTTTTAACTGCACCAAAATCTAATATATATATATATACATTTGTATTTAAAAATAAATACACATCTTACTAATTTTGTGTTATTGACATCTGTGGAGTAGGTTGGAACTATGTAGTCAGCAAGCAGATGTTTTCTATGTATAACTGTGTATGTTGGAGTACAGCTTATTATAAATGGACAGATTACTTCAGTCTCAATTGCAGGAAAATGCAATGTAATGCTTGTATTTGTTGTGCTCAGTATGACGGGTTTATTAATTTGTGAAGCCAAGGTCAGACAACCTTTGTCTATAAAGAAAAAAAACAAAGTTATTAACCAACATACTTGCTTCAATAGTATAATTAAATTCAGAAGTATATTATATACAATATATGGACCAAAGTATTGGGACACCTACACATTACACATACAGGAGCTTTTATAACATCCCATTCTAAATCCATAGGTATTAATATGGAGTTGATCCCCCTTTGCAGCTAAAACAGCTTCCACTCTTCTGGGAATTATCTACATGATTTTGGATTGTGTTTGTGGGAATTTTGCCCATTCATCCAATAAAGCATTTGCCAGATTAGACACTGATGTTAGATGAGAGGGCCTGGCTCGCAATCTCTGTTCTAGTTTATCCCAAAGGTGTTCGATGGGGTTGAGTTCAGGGTTCTGTGCATGCCAGTGAAGTTTTTCCTCATTTAACTCACCCAACCAACCATGTCTTTATGGACCTTGCTTTGTGCACTGGGGCACAGTCATGCTGAATCAGAAATGGGCCTTCCCCAAACTGTTCCCACAAAGTTGGAAGCATACAATTGTCCGAAATGTCTTGGTATGCTGAAGCATTAAGGCGCTGTTCCCACGGAGTATTTTGACGAGTTTTTGGGCGCAGAAACCGCTCCACAAAAATTGTCAAAAACCGTCTGAAAATGCCTCCCATTGATTTCAATGGGAGGCGGAGGCGGTTTTCTCCCGCGAGCGGTAAAACCGCCTCGCGGGAGAAAGAGGGGACATGCCCTATCTTCCCGCATTTACGTCTCTGACCTCCCATTAACATCAATGGGAGGCAGAGAAAGCTTATTTCGCTGAGTTTTTTGCCCGTAGCACTCAATGGGCCCGAGCGAAAAACGTAGTGAAAATCGGGGCAAACGGCATGCAGAAAGGTCAAAATCTGCCTCAAAATCCCAAACGGAATTTTGAGGCAGAATTTTCCTCCTGCAATAAACTCAGTGTGAACACAGCCTAAGAGTTTACTTCACTTGAACAATCCCATAGCATTATCCCTCTTCCACCAAACTTTACGGTTGGCACAATGCAGTCATTCACGTAACATTCTTCTGGCAATCGCCAAACCCAGACTAGTCCATCAGACTACACCACAGAAAAAAATGGGACATAGAATAAGATTAAAAACCCAAAAAAGGCCATACTCACAAATTGGGCAGGTATAAGCCCAGCAGGACGCAGACAGGTCAAAAATGCTGATGAAGGAGAGTGCTCAGGTATGTTAAATAATAATAGCCACTCCCACTAGCCTTGAGGGGAGTGGTGTGTGGGGCATGGATATAAATGTGTAGTGCAGAAAATAAATACGATGTGTAATACACAAGTGATAATAATGTATACGGAATATAGGGGGCAGTAGTGCATAGGGGTCACAACTATGAGTGATACATAGGGAGTGAGTGCAGTGTGTAAGACATGGAGGGATAGTGTGCAAGTAGTGAGGCACAGCATATACTGGCGAATAGCAGCCTGTTAATAACGCCCATGCTATCAGAGCGGGCTGCCCTGCATGCAATGCTAAACACCAGCACACCATGCCCTCCCAGCATTATAAGACCTGAAAAATGGCTGCTGGGCTTATACCTGCCCATTTGGTGAGTATGGCCTTTTTTGTGTTTTCATCCATCAGACTGCCAGACAGAGAAGTGCAATTCGTCACTCCACAGAACATGTTTCCACTGCTCGAGATTCCAGTGGCAGCATGCTTTTCACCACTCCATCCGATGCTTGGCATAGTTCTTGGTGATGTAGGGCTTTCATGCAGCTGCTCGGCCATGGTAACCCATGCTATGTAGCCCCTGGCGCAAAGTTTTTGTGTGGAAATCAGCTGAGCATTATGCATTATGCGTCTCAGCACTCGGCGACCCCACTCTGTAACTTTACGTGGTCGGCCACTTCATTGCTGAGTTGCGGTGGTTCCTAAACGCTTCCACTTTGCAATAATACCACTCACAGTTGATCGTGGAATATCTAGAAGGGAAGACATTTTACGAACTAACTTGTTGCATTGGTGGCATCCAATTAGAGCACCACAATTAAAAGTCAGTGAGCTTTCTAGAATGACCCATTCCTTCACAAATGTTTGTAAAGGCATACTGAATTGTTAAGTACTTGATTTTTTTACACCTGTGGCAATGGGACTGAATGAAACACCTGTATACATAACATTAAAACCATAACATTATAACAATAACATTCAAATAATTGACAGGTGAAGTGAATAACATTGATTATCACATTACAATGGCACCTGTCAAGTGTACAGTCAGCTCTTGAAGTTGATGTGTTGGAAGCAGGATAATGGGCAAGCATAAGGATTTGAATGACTTTGAAAAGAGCCAAATTGTGGTGACTAGACGTCTGGGTGAGAGCACCGCCGAAACGTCAGGTCTTGTGGGATGTTCTGATATGCAGTGGTTAGTACCTACCAAAAGTGGTCCAACGAAGGACAAGCAGTGTAACAGCGTCCAAGGCTCATTGATGCAAGTGGGGAGCGAAGGCTAGCTCGTCCAGCGCAATCCCATAGAAGAGGGATTGTAGGACGAGTTGCTGAAAAAGTTAATGCTGGCTATGATAGAAAGGTGTCAGAACACACAAACCTAAGCACCTACAATGGGCACGCCAACATCTGTCAGAGGAGGCGGAGGCAGTGTGATGCTCTGGGCAATGTTCAGCAGGGTCCTGGCATTCATGTGGATGTTACTTTCACAAGTATAACCAACTTAAACATTGCTTCAGACCAAGTACACCCCTTCAATGGTATTCCCTAATGGCAGTGGTCTCTTTCAGCAGGATAATGCGCCTTAAACACTGCAAACATTGTTTAGGAATGGTTTGAGGAACATGACCAAGAGTTCAAGGTTTAGACTTGGCCTCCAAATTCCCAAGATCTCAATCCGATCAAGCATCTGTGGGATGTTCTAGAAATACAAGTCCGATCCATAAAGGCCCCACCTCGCAACTTACTGCTGCTAACATCTTGGGGCCAGGTACCAAAGGACATCTTAAAGAGGCTCTGTCACCAGATTATAAGTGCCCTATCTTCTACATAATGTGATCGGTGCTGTAATGCATATAACAGTGGTTTTTATTTTGAAAAAGGATCATTTTTGACCAAGTTATGAGCAATTTTCAATTTATGCTAATTACTTTCTTAATAGACAACTGGGCGTGTTTTTACTTTTTACCAACTGGGCGTTGTGAAGAGAAGTGTATGACGCTGACCAATCAGTGTCATACACTTCTCATTTTTCCAGGCCATTGTTACAGCGTGATTGTGCAGTGACAGAAGCTGGGCTGGAACACTGAGAAGTGTATGACGCTGATTGGTCTTTCAAAATAAAAGCCACTGTTATGTACATTACAGCGGTGATCTGATTATGTAGGAGATAGGGCACTTATAATCTGGTGACAGAGCCTTTTTAAAGGAGCACTCCACTTAATTTTTTTATTGCACCCTCCATTTGGATGATGATAATGGCAATGCTGATTCTTAGTATTATTAGTATAAACAGCACATGAATTGACCTATTTACCTGGGAAGGGTTGCAGAGTGGTGCTATATGCTGTAACTTCAACATCTTCATAAAAAGTTTGAAGCACATTTGGAATTGTATTACTTTTACTTGCATGATAAATACTTGTATTTCCATTGTCTTTGATGCTCCAATAAATGAAATAGTTATCCACTGAAAGACTTGTTATTGTCGCACCTTGTATAGAGAAGCGAAACAAAGTAGATTTAATCAAAAGCATGAAAATCAACTGTACTATCGAATCCAGTGCTAGTTCAAGTACTAAAATGGTAGGTTCACTCTACTGTATTTTGCAGGCTCTACTGAACTTCTTTACTAAAATCAGTGACAAAGATTTACCCTACAGCATGCACTTATGATTCACGGTCACACACACCAACCTCCACCCTCCAATTTCTCACCATGGACCTTTTAGAAATATAATTTAGGTAAAGTTAAATATTTTTGATACAGTTGAGTGAAAACCTCAATGTAATATGTACACTTAAGTAGAAAATAGCTAGACCATTTAGAAAATTTTGGTTACCGCTTTTTGCAAATGCAGGACTGAAATATTTTAAAAGTTATGGACTTCCAAGGATTTCCAAAGTTAGAAAATAAGAGCTTCAAGAAACGAACCAATTTAGAAGTATGCATCCCTTTCAAAAAAATGTTAATTAGCTTGTATGAGATTAATAGGGTCTTAGCAGCAATACCAGACACAGCCCATGGACAAGAGTGGCGCTGTTGCTGGAAAAAAAAGAGCCTTTATTTTCCCCCTTTAAACCTCTTTAATAAAACAGTTACCAAGATAACTCTTTTTGTCTTAGCTCATGGGATTTTTCTACAATATAAAATAAATTACATTGATCACCCCCCTTGATATCTCCCCTCGATATTGACTTTGGAATTAAGGACAAGACACGACCTTCAATGAACAATAAAAAGTACGTATTTTATTAATTAATCCAATTAAAATATACAAACATAAAATCTGATATGTAACCTTCACAATAAAACGGAGAAAGAAAAAAGTGTGGTGGGCCTAACAACTATACAGATGGTGTCAAGGTCCTATACAGAAATCAGCACACAGTGGAATATAGTATTGAGTCAGGTATTTGAGACATATACAGTCAAACAAGAAAAACAATGCAAATAAATATATATAATTTTGACAATGTAATTTTTTTTTATTTTTTATATATAATCTATCTCTCACTGGTAAAATTAACCTAGCCTAAAAATTCTAGACTGTTCATGTCTTTGACAGTGGGCAAACTTACAAAATCAGCAAGGGATCAAATACTTATTTCCTTCACTATATATATACACGCACATGTATATGTATACACAGAGAGACCTCAGATTCCATCTAGTCTCCCATAATAATCTAGTTACTTGTCTTTAAAGGTTTTTCTAAGCGTAGGCAGTAGGCAGTTAATCTTATCAGAAAAGTTATAATTTTATAATAATGCTGAAACACTTACCAGGCAAAAGGGGAAGACTGATTATTTTCCTGCAATGGCATCCATCCAAATCAGAGGCCCAGATAGTTGTGAAATTACATAAGAAGAATATGTACGGGTTGCTCTTATCTGTAGTATCCAAAGTTATTATTGTTCCTAATTGACAATTCTTCTGATAGCAATCACAACTACTTGTTGTAGTAGGAATTGTTTTCTCATGATATTCCAAAACACTTACTAGTGTGTCATTTTTTATATCGTAGAATGAAAGTCGGTTACCACTTTCCCAAGATTCTATCCAGTAAATACGGCTGCAAAATGGAATGGAAAAATATTAAGAAACAACAAGTTTAATTGTTCGATTTCTAAAAAGATGGCAAGCATATATAATTGTCTAAAAGAAAGTATTCAGAGAGAAAACTAAGCATTATGTATTTAAGTATAAGTATGAATAACTAACTATAAAATGACAAATAACATGAAGATTATTGCACATTACTTGAGTTGGACAGTTACAGTGATATCCAGGGCTTAGACTAAAAAACAATTCTGCCATACAAACCACTTATAAAATCATTTAATATGCAGATATGTATCGCATATCCATCTAGAGCTGTAGCAGAGACATCAGAAGATCAACTAGATACATAGCCCATAATCTATAAGGCCATGTGTGCAGCAGATTAATTGCATACATTCCGTGTGTAATCCGCACTCAAAAATCTGCAACTAAAGTACAGTACAATGCATAATCCATAACATGCTTGCTATGAAAAATATCCACATGGTTTTCAAAGCATGAGCATGTCCTATTTGTTTCAGATTTGTTTCCGCATTTGCCGATATCCGTGGAAAAATTTGCAACTAGCACACCTCTCCGCAGTGTAAAATAAGGTTGATGGTAGCTAAATAATGCAAGTGTAGTTCCTGCATGAGGTTTCTGAAGAACAAAATAATTTGGACAGTGAACTGGTAATTTCCTGAAAGGTTTTACTGCAATTTTACAGTAAAGGAAGATATTCCACAAGTTTTTAAGGTTCTATTTAAACTTGTGGAGCTTTGTAGTTATTTTTAGAACGTCATAGTCCAAAGTAACATGAAGGGGAGTCTGGTTTACAAGGAAATATGATTTAGCATAATTGTATAATTCTAGCTTTGTAACAATATGTTCTTTGCTGTGTATACAGACATAGAAAGTGTATCGTTTAGAATATTTTTTGTTTGTAAATGAATGGAACCAAGTACTTTCAGAAATAACATACAGATGAATTTTATTGAGATAACAGAAATATCAAAAATGCTTAAATGTTTCTGGTAAAGTTAAACAATGGTTCCAGGGATTAAGCAAATATTAATGAGGAGTAATGGCAGATCACCATTGGGGTGGATTGGGTGGCCGCCCAGGTTCTGGGGCTCCTAGGGGGCCCATGGGATCCAGCTGGTTCAACCCGGTACTCTCGAACCGGTTGTTAAAATTAAGCTGGTTTGGAGAACTGTGAAGAAGCGGGACCCTAAACCAGCGGGACCCTAAACTCAATTGTATCCGCATCCTTCTCATGCGGATACAAATGATTAGTCTAGCGTGGCCTGACAAGGCACAGGAACTATGCGTTCCCTTCCTCATCATTGGGCGCTTTAGTAATGATGACATCATCTACAGGGGCACTATCTATAGGAGACTCTATAGGGGGCACTATTTACAGGGGGCACTATCTACAGGGGACTTTATGGGGGGCACTAGTTACAGGGGACTCTATGGGGGCACACTCTACAGGGGACTCCATGGGGCACACTCTACAGGGGACTCTATGGGGTACCAATCTACAGGGGACACTATGGGGGCAAAATCTGCAGGGGACTCTATAGGGGCACAATCTACAGGGATCTCTATGGGGAGGACTATCTACAGGGGGCTATATGGGGCACTATCTACAGGTGGCTCTATGTGGGGCACTATCGAAAGGGGGAATTGTGAATGGCACGATCTACAGGGGGCACTATAGAGAGCACTATCTACAGGGGGCTCTATGAGGGTCACTATCTACAGGGGCAATGTAAATGGCACTATTTATAGGGGACATTGAGAGTGGCAATACCTACAGCGGGCTGTGTGTGTGTGTGTGTGTGTGTGTGTGTGTGTGTGTGTGTATGTGTGAGTGCTGCTTTATGACACTGTTGTATTCAAGGACACAGTGTATGGTACTATTATATTCAGGGGTGCAGTGTATGGTTCTTTTATATTCAGGGATGCAAGGTCTGGTACTATTATATTTAGTGGCACAGTGTATGGTACTATTATATTTAGGGGTGCAGTGCATGGTACTTTTATATTCAAGGATGCAGGGTCTGATACGATTATATTCAGTGGCACTGTGTATAGTACTATTATATTTAGGGGTGCAGTGCATGGCTGTAGGAAATCCTTGTATGTTGTAGGAAATCCTTGTACTCCACAACAAGTCTTTGTGTACTCTAGGACTAATAGACAAATGGGTGTTACCATTCCTCTTGTCAGGAGGATGAGTCCCTACACAGTGTGATGCGGTCAGCGATGGCTGGAAACTGTCAGTATGTAACGGACACAGACGTTTGACAATGCTTGCACAGAAAGGTAGTGTTAACTATAGACACGGCATGGCAAGGCGGCAGAGGAGAAGGAGGGCTCAAGTTTTGGGAACAGCCCAGGGCTAATGGTCTACCTAAACTGCCAATCTGGGTGAGTGCACTCCATTATCAGACATGCAATGGACTAAACATCCATCATGAACATTTTTCGTACAGATAGGTAATCCAAACAAGAATAAATGCAACTGGATATTGAAATGATGATATGATGTAATATATACTATATATGTCTGGTTCAAGTAAAATATTTTTGGGCTTCCAAACCCAGAAGCATTATTTCCACTATCGAAGGCATTTAAGGCATTTTGAAAACGCTACCTTCCTAAAATTAACTAAACATGTTGTAAAATCTTTAAAGAAGTTGTCTTAGTACTCTCCTCTATCTGCCAAAGCAGAAAGCCGCTAACAAAAGAGCGGTTCCTGCACTGGAGGACCCGGCCATCCATATATTACATGAACGTTCATTCTTTTGAATGGAGGATATGTAATACTAGACTTCCACAGCAGTGGCCACATGAATGGCTGGCCGTTGCTTCCCTTCAGCAAATACAGCTGATCTCCGGAGTTGCTGAAGCTGAATCATAAGAGTATATTCACACAGTTAAGATATGCTGCGGTACACAGTGTATCCGCCCCAGAACCCGCAGGAAATAGCAGCCGAACGCACCGAATTAAAATCACCGATGCAAAAAGCAGAGCAGAAAAAAACAACAATATTTATCTCACTGGCATTGCCATAGCAACACCTCTGGTGTCCGTGCAGCCCAGCCTCCTGTGATGACCATACAGCCCACATGACTGCTACAGCCTGTGATTAACTGCAGCAGTCATCACAGGAGTCCAGCAGCACGGAGAACAGCCACGGGAACAAGGAGCTGTCACTATGGCAGCACCAGGGTTGTAAGTATGGACTTTTTTTTAATTAAAATTTAAACAGAAAAAAGTTTTGGTTTTGTTTTCATATTTGCAGTATTTGCTAGCGGATTTGAAGCTTTTGCAATGCAAAAATTGCAACATTTGCTATTTGCTGCGGCTTTTACCTACTCAATTAGCTCAATGGGGAAAACCGCAACAAAAGTGCTGCATTAAAATACTGCACCATAGGTCAATTTCTGAACGTTTTCTCAGCTGATTTTTTACGCAGAGTGTGGATGAGATTTTTTCGACTCTCCCCTACTTTGCTGCTACTGTAATACGCTGCAGATTTTCTGCATCTAAATCAGCAGCTAATCTGCAGTTATTAATGTGTACTATAAAATTTTAACACATCTAACTATATGGCAAATGCAAAATTCGAACACATCTATGTGACAAATGCAAAACTAAAAAAAATATTCCATGTTATAATGAATGATCTTGTACCTAAGTAGTGGGTAGGCTACAATTGTGCGTAGGGTTGTCTTTGGAGATATCGCAGATGTTTTGAGATAGTAAAGAGCTTTCTCCTTTTGCTCCAGGTCAATAAAGAGAAGCTGTGTACCATTCTGTTCTGAATGTACAGCCACATAAATATGCCTCGCAATCCAATCTACTGTCATACTTTGACATCCGAAGAGACGGGCATCCTCCAACAGCTATGAATAAAACAAAAGTTCAAAACAAAAGAAATAAAAATGTATGAAAAAAACAAAAATTTTAAAAATGTATGCAATATCAAGTGGTTATTATTTACGAAACTGAAAACCTTGCTACCTTTTTCAAGTGTGCAGAAAAAGATATCAAGTATTAAACCATTATAGTGTGTGTATTGTTTGGCATTTCAACAGTCATAGCTGAAGTTTTTGAATGGTATTCATTTACCTGACCTGTATTTGTCACAACACGATAATTTTTTTTCTTGTGAATCTGAAAAAAGTGTTAATTTATTTAATATATTTATTGAATATTGCCCTGAAATTGCTGAATGTTGTTGTGAAGAGTATCATCATTATATAGTATAAAGATTTCTAAAGGATTTGTAAGAATAAGTCTATTATTTTCAGAGTATTTCTTTTGGTGTTTTTGTATTGTTATCTTTGTATTGTATTATGAAGCTAACTAATTCCCACAATAGTACTTATAGTGCTTTTATATAACAATAGATGAGTGCAATTAAAAGTCCTAGACCCAAATGTTCCAAATATTTAGTTCAAATCACAATAAATAAATAAAACAAGTACCAGAAGAGTAGACTGGCTTTTTAAATCACTCATGAAGAGAATATCATTATCCAAATAGAATAGTTTTTCATCGTGAGCTATGTAGGAAGTCGTCTTTATATTCTCAGCTTTAAAATTCCTCAATACTTGATTTCTATCCACATCATTAAAAGTAATTTGATTTGAAGAAGTAATGATTAGAACCGGAGCAGGATGAATATCTGTAATGAGAAAGGCAAGTTATAATAAACACCCAAAAGCAACAATTTAAGGGATGATATTCATTATTGTATAAAGAAGTTGTAATCAAAAGGGAAAAAGGAAACCATTAGGACCATTTACAACAGCCCCTTTTTAAAACTAAGCCAGCAGAGCGACTGGCTTCTTAAAATCCCAAGAAATAGCTGATATCACCAGGGGGGAAATTATAACTGCCCATCAATCACATGGATGGGCCAGGTCCGCCAGATCGAGAGCTGCTCTGTGTTAGCGACTCTCTGTTCTGGTTAGAAGAGGGAGTTCCTGAGCAGGGTTCCTGCTTCTATGATGTCTATATGCCATTATGGGGCATGTGAAAAGACAATTCCTTTAATAATAACTGACTTTCCTGGACCCTGAAAATCCTTGTGTTTGTGATACTGGTATTGACCGTTTCAGAAAAAAACATTTAGGAACAAAAAAATACAAAATGCAACAAGCAAACATTGAAGCCATGGGAAAAAATAATTTGGAACAAAACAACCAAGGCGGAGCAATTGTAGTGAGAGCATGAGAATAGAGCTGCCACACCAATTTCTAGTGTTTAGTGACGAAAGTTGGGTGAAAAATTCAGGTTGATGAATGATTATATAAATTTAAGATACAGCATTATAAAGAAAATTTCAGACATTAATGTGGATAGCATACGTAGAATATAGATCTTTCCATATTAATTCCATGCACCTAATATAAAATGTGCATGGAATTAATATGCAAAGTCTGTCATTTAAAGGATGGATGTCACATCAACGCTCAATATTGAGAATGCCAGAGAGAAGTTTAGCTTGTTCTTTCAAAGTTGCCCAAGTTCCACGGTGTTTGGAGTTCTTCCATATGCACCATATTATGAAAGAATTTGTACATATATTTTTTTTTAAAACAAAATGTGTATGAGTGTGATTGATGCAAATTTGTAATTATTTTTTATTAAAAAATATTTTTACTTTTTGAGATACAGCTGCTTTGTATCCTATATACAGAGCAGCTGTAACTTGTGCTGAGACCTGAATCCATCAGGTCAGCGGCACTGACAGGTTCAGTGACAGCGGGTGGATCCACCTATTATCGATCACATCCAAGTTATGAATTTAGATGTGATGGATAACAGCTCAATCCTGCATGTCCGAGACCCGCAGAACCCGCTGTCGCTGAACCAGTCGGTGTCACTGACCTGACAGGTTTCAGCACTAGATGCAGCTGATCTGTATAAAGAATACAAAGCGGCTGTGTGTATTAAAAAAAATCGTTTTCAAAGGTCTACCTAGCCTTTACTCTATAAGTACTGTTGGAAAAATTGGCTAAAGCAGATGGCAGGGTGACATACGGTAAACCACCTTAAAACTTAGCTTTAAATGCAGAAGAGTTTGAGAACCTGAATACATTACAAGGAGGTCACCACAATTGGTATTCATAGTCAGGACAATGCTACACTCAGTTAGAAATACTTCAAACACAAGTTAGGATAAGGCTGTGGTGACTGATCTATGTTTTTCACTCCGGTATATTTGTTGACTTCCAACATTTTGGGATGACAATGGCAGATGTGTCTAGTCAGATTTTGATATTGTGGCTATTAAAGTAAGGATCATAGCACTGTGTTTCTATAATAAAAGGATGTAGGGAAAGTGATTTCCAGTTTTATGGATCAATGAAAATTTTATTGTAACAGGTATAAAGTACAAAAAACAAAATTGTAATTCTTATGACATGAGCATCTTGCCTTCTCGGGAAAAATATTTCACATGTAGATGTACATAAGATTTTTCACAAGATAATCTTGGTTATTTCAATCAACGTATATAAATGATAAAATTCAATCCAAAAGGAGTGGGGGGATAAAATAAAGGAAGAACACAACTATAAAGACAGATTAGGGTAGGGTAGGTGGTGAGGGGAGGAAAAGGGAACATAATTGTCATAACTGTTTAATAAGTTAGACAAAGGTAATATCGTGAATGATGCAGTCAAGTACCATTAACCCAGGGATCGAAACGGTCAGAGGACCTGAAGGTTACCAATGGGGTCCATGTTGCAAGAAAGGAGTCTAAATGTCCATCATCGCCAGCTTTAAGTTCTTCCATGCAGAAGTGGAATCCCAAATCAGTTGTTAAAATTACAGCTGGTTCGTAGAACCGTGGTGAAGCGGAAACCGGAACCGGTCCCCTGCACTCAATTGTATACCCGTCCTTAGGACGTGGATACAATTGATTTGACTAGTGCTGCCCTGGCGAGGCACATAATGCCTTGCCATTCGGCGCTTTAGCGATGAGGCAGTCGGCGTGATTACGTCATTGCGACGCTACATCGTTCCGCTGAAGGACTGGCGTCGTTGGAGGAAGGCGCGTGAACGGGACAGGTAAGCATATAATGTTTCTTTTTTTACCTTTTACTGTGGGCAGTGTTGGGGGCCTTATCTATAGGAGATACTAACTACAGGGCAGGAGTATATAGGGGACACTAACTACAGGGGAGGATTATATAGGGTACACTAACTACAGGGGGGACTATATAGGGGACACTACCTACAGGGGAGGACTATATAGGGGACACTAACTACAGGGGAGGACTATATAGGGAGCACTAACTACAGGGGAGGACTATATAGTGGCCACTAACTACAGGGGAGCACTATATAGGGGCCACTAACTACAGGGGAGGACTATATAGGGGCCACTAACTACAGGGGAGGATTATATAGAGGGTATAACTGCAAGGGAGGACTATATAGGGGGCTCTAACTACTGGGGGGACTATATAGGGGGCACTTACTACAGGGGAGGACTACAAAGGGGGCAGTAGCTACAGGGGAGGACTATATAGGGGGCACTAACTACTAGGGAGGACTATATAGGGGGTACTAACTACATGGGAGGACTATATAGAGGACACTAACTACACGGGAGGACTATATAGGGGGCACTAACTGTGTGTGTGTGTGTGTGTGTGTGTGTGTGTGTGTGTGTGTGTGTGTGTGTGTGTGTGTGTGTGTGTGTGTGTGTGCTGCATTAGTTTACAGCGTTTAACACAATTTAATTCATGGGCACAGTGTATGATACTATTAAATTCAACCGAGCTCAGTACATAAATACAGCACCACAACAAAGCTCAGTACATAAATACAGCAGCAGAACCAAGCTCAGTGCATAAATACAGCCCAGAACAAAGCTCATTACATATATACAGCACCAGAAACAAGCTCAGTACATATATACTGCACCAGAACAAAGCTCAGTACATAAATAAAGCGCCAGAACCAAGCTCAGTACATATATACAGTACTAGGACCAAGCTCAATACATATATACAGCACCAGAACAATACTCTATACATACAATACCAAAAACATGCTCATTAGATATATACAGCACCAGAACCAAGCTCAGTACTTATATACAGCACCAGAACATAGCTCAGTACATATATACAGCACCAGATTCAAGCACAGTACATATATACAGCACCAGAGCAAAGCTCAGTACATAAATACAGAACCAGAACCAAGCTCAGTGCATAAATACAGCACCAGAACAAAGCTCAGTACATAAATACAGCACCAGAACAAAGCTCAGTACAAATATACAGCACTAGAACCAATATCAGTGCATAAATACAATAGCAAAACAAAGCTCAAAACATATATACATCATAACAACCAAGCTCAAAACATATCTACATTACTGAGCTTGGTTTTGATGCTGTATCTATGTAGTGAGCTTAGTTCTGGTGCTGTATTTATATGCGGAGCTTTGTTCTGGTGCAGTATATATGTACTGAGCTTTGTTATGGTACTGTATATATGTACTGTGCTTGCTTCTGGTACTGTATATATTTATCAAGCTTGGTTCTGGTGCTGAATATTTTATTATGAGCTTGGTTCTGGTGCTGTATATCTGTATGAGCTTGGTTCTGGTGGAGTATTTATGTACCGAGCTTGGTTCTGGTGTTGTGTTTATATACTGAGCTTGGTCCTGGTACCATATCTGCGCACACCGCTTGTCCTCCACCCTTCTGACAGTGCACAGCCTCACTAAATGGGCTGAGCATGCTAAGGATATTGAATGTGCGCATATAGATCTATACGTAATGGGAGAGTGTAATATAATGTGTTGGTAGCTAGTTATGTACGCTTATGTAATTATATACACTACCGTTCAAAAGTTTAGGGTCACTTAGAAATTTCCTTATTTTTGAAAGAAAAGCACAGGTTTTTTTCAATGAAGATAACATTAAATTAATCAAAAATACACTCTATACATTTGTTAAAGTGCTAAATGACTATTCTAGCTGCAAACGTCTGGTTTTTAATGCAATATCTACATAAGTGTATAGAGGCCTATTTCCAACAACCATCACTCCAGTGTTCTAATGGTACATTGTGTTTGCTAACTGTGTTAGAAGGCTAATGGATGATTAGAAAACACTTGAAAACCCTTGTGCAATTATGTTAGCACCGCTGTAAACAGTTTTGCTGTTTAGAGGAGCTATAAAACTGACCTTCCTTTGAGCTAGTTGAGAATCTGGAGCATTACATTTGTGGGTTCGATTAAACTCTAAAAATGGCTAGAAAAAGAGAGCTTTCATGTGAAACTCGACAGTCTATTCTTGTTCTTAGAAATGAAGGATATTCCATGCGAGAAATTGCCAAGAAACTGAAGATTTCCTACAACGGTGTGTACTACTCCCTTTAGAGGACAGCACAAACAGGCTCTAACCAGAGTAGAAAGAGAAGTGGGAGGCCCCGCTGCACAACTGAGCAACAAGACAAGTACATTAGAGTCTCTAGTTTGAGAAATAGACGCCTCATAGGTTCTCAACTGGCAGCTTCATTAAATAGTACCCGCAAAATGCCAGCGTCAACGTCTACAGTGAAGAGGCGACTCCGGGATGCTGGCCTTCAGGGCAGAGTGGCAAAGAAAAAGCCATATCTGAGACTGGCTAATAAAAGGAAAAGATTAATATGGGCAAAAGCACACAGACATTGGGCAGAGGAAGATTGGAAAAAAGTGTTATGGACAGACAAATCGAAGTTTGAGGTGTTTGGATCACACAGAAGAACATTTGTGAGATGCAGAACAACTGAAAAGATGCTGGAAGAGTGCCTGACGCCATCTGTGAAGCATGGTGGAGGTAATGTGATGGTCTGGGGTTGCTTTGGTGCTGGTAAAGTGGGAGATTTGTACAAGGTAAAAGGGATTTTGAATAAGGAAGGCTATCACTCCATTTTGCAATGCCATGCCATACCCTGTGGACAGCGCTTGATTGGAGCCAATTTCATCCTACAACAGGACAATGACCCAAAGCACACCTCCAAATTATGCAAGAACTATTTAGGGAAGAAGCAGGTAGCTGGTATTCTATCTGTAATGGAGTGGCCAGTGCAGTCACCAGATCTCAACCCCATAAACTGTTGTGGGAGCAGCTTGACCGTATGGTACGCAAGAAGTGCCCATCAAGCCAATCCAACTTGTGGGAGGGCCTTCTGGAAGCATGGGGTGAAATTTCTCCCGATTACCTCAGGAAATTAACAGCTAGAATGCCAAAGGTCTGCAATGCTGTAATTGCTGCAAATGGAGCATTCTTTGACGAAAGCAAAGTTTGAAGGAGAAAATTATTATTTCAAATAAAAATCATTATTTCTAACCTTGTCCATGTCTTGACTATATTTTCTAGTCATTTTGCAACTCATTTGATAAATATAAGTGTGAGTTTTCATGGAAAACACAAAATTGTCTGCAAACTTTTGAACGGTAGTGTACATAGTGTGGAAATCCACACTAAAACATTCTGTACAGGGAATTTCCTTATTTAGAGTCCACTTTAATATAGGGCATATTTGGAATATCGTAATTGTTTTATTTTACTATTAGAATCATTTTCCATGGCGCGATGCACCGCGAAACACCGTGACATCCCCCCCTCCAGCGCATATGTTTTTGTCCACAAAACAGGGAACCTGTTGTTAAAAATGTTAATCCTACCCCTGCTTCCATGTGCATGATGTGGTTGAGGGCTTCCACCCAAGTGAGACGTGAAGGATCTGTGCTGGATTTCCATAGACGTGGGAATAATTTGTCTTACTGCCATTATAAAACTGTAAAGTAAACCCTTTTATAGTTTATTAATTAGACCTGTAAACATACATCAGAGGGATTGGGATGGCACCAAGGTAATATTGGGCCAACACAAGGAGTTATATAGGTGAGGAATATCTTGCCATAATGAAGCTATGGGTGGACACTCCCACCAAATATGCAACATGGATCCCACAGCTTAATTAAATCTCCAACACATTGTTGACACCTGTGGATTTCCCATAGTTTTAAGTGGGAATAATAATCATCAGTTTGTGTCTGCCCCTGATGATGGCAATCCTTACGTCCATCAAAAATTGCAATGACTCCAATGGGAAGATGAAAGACAGGACTTATGCAACTTGTGACATAACCTTAATCTAATATACAGTAAAATGGATGGATGAAAAAACCCTCTGTTGTCCCCACAGAGTTCAATATAGATAATAAAATGTTTTATTTTTTCATACACTGTATACAGTAAGAACACTGATGAGAAAACTAATGCGAAGCATAACAATAATGCATTAGATTAATTTTTTAATACATTTTCAACAGATCCCGAATATAAAAATGGAACAGTTGGGGTGAATACGGCCTTATTAATCATGGTGAATCCATATACATTTATAAGTATCTCAATAACTGTCTTTCAGGAGTGAACAATTCCCACAACACAGGGAAGTTTACTTCTGCGCCCTAATATTTATCCGCACACATATCTCTAATAACTTGAATCCTAGGGGACAAGTTATATTTTCGGTTATGTTCAAATTTGTGTTTTGGCTTTCGTTCATAACAGAAGACACAACGCTCTACCGGACCTGTTGTTGTACGACGGATACCTCCGGCGTCTGATAAACCCCTTTGACCTAGGCTATGTTTACACTGTCGTGATAGGTTATGTGTAACATTGTCAACACCGATCCAGAAATTGTGTAATTCTACAAAGACCACTGTGATATCACCTTCATGCAGTGAAATATTCCAATAATAATAAGACAATAATCAACTATTATATTAATTTCCAATATATTTATAGTAAATAAGTAAATGTTTAAAAAGATTCGACATTTTACCTGAAATAAATGCTTCTGCAATTACAGAAAGTGGTCCTGGTCCAGCAGAGGTGTATGCTTGTACCTATAACACAACAATATAACCAACCTTTTTAATACTTTCATTTTATTTTATATTGCTCTAAATTAATGCATCATATTCTATACAGTATATTCTGCCTGTTATATGTGTCAAATAATAGTTTCACTATTAGGGCCAGTTCAGAGGATTTTACGCAACGGAATTCACAGCAAGTTTCATCCACATGCTGCGTAAATACTGAGCGGAAATACTGCTCAGAAATTGACCTTTGGTGCCGAAATTGATTCCGCAGCATGTCAATTCTTTTTACGTAAACGCTGCTTATTTGTTGCGGGATTTCCCCATTGAATTCAATGGGGATGTAAATCCTGCATCCAATTGCAGTTGTTCCGCTTTTTGCGGCAGATTCGCAGCGATCCCGCTGTAAAAAACGGAACTCAGAAAAAATTCACCAAGGCTGTAGCGGAGGTCGCAAACAGGAACTTCATGAGTAGTCAGGGTAAACCAACATGTCTGCTGGGCTAAGAAACCAAAATCGGAATATTGAGGATTTTCACTATAAATATAAACAAAGGATTGTATATCAACGTGTAAGGCTATGTTCACACATAGTTTTTTTACGAGTTTTTGGACTCGGAAACCGCGCCGCAAAACTCGTCAAAAACGGCCCGAAAATGCCTCCCATTGATTTCAATGGGAGGCGGAGTCGTCTTTTTCCCGCGACATGCCCTATCTTCTGGCGTTTATGCCTCTGACCTCCCATTGACATCAATGGGAGACAGAGAAAGCGTATTTCGCAGAGTTTTATGCCCACGGCGCTTAATTGCCGCGGGCAAAAAACGCAGCGAAAAACGCAGCGAAAATCGGCTTGCAGGGAGAGGAAAATCTGCCTCAAACTTCCAAATGGAATTTTGAGGCAGAAATTACGCCTGCAAAAAACTCTGTGTGAACATAGCCTAACTGTTGACTTGCTGAAATGTAGGCGATGTCTGGAGTGCTTCTTTAATCCAATGTTTAAGGCTGGGTTCACACTGAGTTTTTTGCAGGAGGAAAATCTGCCTCAAAATTGCGTTTGGAATTTTGAGGCAAATTTTCCTCTGCCTGCAAGCCGATTTTCGCTGCGTTTATTGCCCGTGGCCATTGAGCGCCACGGGCATAAATCACTGCGAGATACGCTTTCTCTGCCTCCCATTGATGTCAGTGGGAGGTTAGAGGCGTATATGCCCGAAGATAGGGCATGTCCCTTCTTTTTCCCCCGAGCCGGTTTTTCCGCTGGCGGGAAAAAAAAGCCTCCATCTCCCATTGAAATAAATGGGAGGCATTTTTGGCCGTTTCTTGGCCCGTTTCGCGGCGCGGTTTCTGCGTCAAAAAACTAGTCAAAAAAACTCAGTGTGAACCCAGCCTAATGGTTTGCTTTATACTTCAGGGGGTTGTCCGGGAGTTTAAAAAATTACGTAAACAGCTAAAAATGTAGCAAAATAAAAAAAATTACTTATTAAATCCCCTGCTCCAGTGCCGACACTCTGGTCCTCACTGGCCTTTATTGACTTTGTTACAGCGATGATATGACCAGTGGCGTAACTACCGCCGTAGCAGCCGTAGCTGGCCCGCGGCATGAGGGGGCCCGTGTCGCCCGCCAGTATGGGTCCCCACCATGGCCGGAGGCTCCGCTAGCAGCCGCTATGGCTGCTACAGCGCAATGCCACTGAACTCTACGGCAGAGCAGGGAGTTATCTCCCCGCTCCGCCATTAAACAAAAGACATGTATCCCCTATCCACAGGATAGGGGATACATGTGTGATCGCTGGCAGCGATAGGGAGAACGGGGGACTGAAAGTCTCCTGAAGTTCTCCATCACAAACCTCGGACTTCCGGGGTCTGTGTCGGCAGCTCCGTAGAAATGAATGGAGCGCCGGTCGCGCTTGTGCGCATGAGTGACCAGCGCTCCTTTCATTTTTATTGAGCTGCGCAGACGCCGGAAGTCAGAGGTTAGTCATGGAGAACTTCAGGGGACTTTCAGTCCCCCGTTCTCCCTATCGTTGCCAGCGATCACACATGTATCCCCTATCCTGTGGATAGGGGATACATGTTTTTGTAGGACACGCTGTAGGTCAAATTTTTTTGGGAGGGGGGATGCTGTATGGCTTTCCCTACATGTGGGTGCTGTATGGTGTTCCCTACAGTGGGGGGAGGGGCTGTATGGCGTTCCCTACAGGGGGGGCTGTATGGCGTTCCCTACAGAGGGGCTGTATGGCGTTCCCTACAGGGGGGTGCTGTATGGCGTTCCCTACAGGGAGGAGGGGCTGTATGGCGTTCCCTACAGGGAGGGGGGGCTGTATGGCATTCCCTACAGGGGTGGGGCTGTATGGCGTTCCCTACGGGGGGGGGGCTGTATGGCGTTCCCTACAGGGGGGCTGTATGGCATTCCCTACAGGGAGGGGGGGCTGTATGGCGTTCCCTACAGGGGGGGCTGTATGGCGTTCCCTACAGGGGGGGCTGTATGGCGTTCCCTACAGGGGGCTGTATGGCGTTCCCTACAGGGGGGGCTGTATGGCGTTCCCTACAGGGGGGGCTGTATGGTGTTCCCTACAGGGGGGCTGTATGGCATTCCCTACAGGGAGGGGGGGCTGTATGGCGTTCCCTACAGGGGGGCTGTATGGCGTTATCTACAGGGGTGGCTGTATGCCGTTAGCGCCATACAGCCCCCACTGTAGAGAACGCCATACAGCCCCCTCTGTAGATAACGCCATACAGACCCCCCCTGTAGATAACGCCATACAACCCCCTCTGTAGATAACGCCATACATCCCCCCTGTAGATAACGACATACAGCCCCCACTGTAGAGAACGCCATACAGCCCCCACTGTAGAGAACGCCATACAGCCCCCTCTGTAGATAGCGCCATACAGCCCCATTTGTAGATAACGCCATACAGCCCCCTTTGTAGATAACGCCATACAGCCCCCTCTGTAGATAACGCCATACAGCCCCCTCTGTAGATAACGCCATACAGCCCCCTTCTGTAGATAACGCTATACAGCCCCCTCTGTAGATAACGCCATATAGCCCCCTCTGTAGATAACGCGATACAGCCCCCCTGTAGATAACGCCATACAGCCCGCTCTGTAGATAACGCCATACAGCCCCCTTTGTAGATAACGCGATACAGCCCCACTGTAGATAACGCCATACAGCCCCCTCTGTAGATAGCGCCATACAGCCCCCTCTGTAGATAGTGCCATACAGCCTCCCTGTAGATAACTACAAAGGGGGCTGTATGGCGTTATCTACAGGGGGGCTGTATGGCGTTATCTACAGGGGGCTGTATGGCGTTATCTACAGGGGGGCTGTATGGCGTTATCTACAGGGGGGCTGTGTGGCGTTATCTAAAGGGGGGGCTGTATGGCGTTATCTACAGGGGGCTGTATGGCGTTATCTACAGGGAGGCTGTATGGCACTATCTACAGAGGGGGCTGTATGGCGCTATCTACAGAGGGGGCTGTATGGCGTTCTCTACAGAGGGGGCTGTATGGCGTTATCTACAGGGGGCTGTATCGCGTTATCTACAAAGGGGGCTGTATGGCGTTAGCTACAGAGCGGGCTGTATGGCGTTATCTACAGGGGGCTGTATCGCGTTATCTACAAAGGGGGCTGTATGGCGTTATCTACAGAGGGGGCTGTATGGCGTTATCTACAGAGGGGGCTGTATGGCGTTATCTACAGAGGGGGCTGTATGGCGTTATCTACAGAGGGGCTGTATGGCGTTATCTACAGGGGGCTGTATGGCGTTATCTACAAAGGGGGGTGTATGGAGCTATCTACAGAGGGGGCTGTATGGCGTTCTCTACAGTGGGGGCTGTATGGCGTTATCTACAGGGGGGCTGTATGACGTTATCTACAGGGGGCTGTGTGGCGTTATCTACAGTGGGGGCTGTAAAAAGGCGCTATCTACAAGGGGGGGTTGTGTGACACCCAGGGGAGGGGGGCCCCAGTCAAAAGTTTGCTATGGGGCCCAGTCTTTCCTACTTACGCCCCTGGATATGACTTACATCCACTCTACTGCTACAGCACATCACTGGTCTCAGAGGTCACGTGCCATATATGTATTTATCCTCACTGAGGCCAGTGATTGGATGCAGCGGTCACAAGGATGTATGGCATATCAAAGACCACCAGAGCATTGGTACTGGAGCAGCTGGGGAATTAATAGGTGAGTAATTGGTTATTCTTTTATTTTATCACATTTCATGCTGTTTGTCTAATTTTTAAACTCCCGGACAACCCATTTAATTCAGTCACAGGAGTGGAGGAAGCTTTCTGATGCATAAAGCCACCTATGGACCAGAGATTAATATTATCTAAGGTCTGTAGGGCTATTTTTTTCCTTTTGTTTACCCTTTGGATATGGAAGTGGTAAATATGTTAACGTGTTTTTTTGTTTTGTTTTTAAGAGAACCTATCACCTGTCTTTTTATGCTAGTTTGAAATGGAACAGATCATTCTAGTGATGTTATATTGACAGGTATATTGTGTGATAAAATATTTATTTTCCCTATGTACTAAATATCTGTAGACACCCGAGTCAAGACTAAGCCACGTCCATTAAAATGCATCATGTGACTACCTGCAGCCAAAGGTTGTGAAACTGTAATAAAAGAGCCCTAATGGTGACTTTAACCTTTTCACTGTAAAGGATATATATAATATGTCATGACTCTAAATGATTGACTCAACTACAATGACACCAGGATCAAAGTTCCAGGTGCAACATTCGGGGAGCAGCACCCATTTGCAGTAAGTGAATACAATTTTATTTCCTTTTTTTTGTCTGCGTAAGGGAGTGGGTGGGAGAGGGGATCTGCAGGTGAGAGCAAGAAGGAGACTGTTGTTTATCTAATCACCCCCTTTGCCAAATCAGAACACTTGTCAAATTTATGACTCAAATGTAAATCAGTATCTGGACTGCGGAGTCAAGTAAGGACCCTTTTACACCGGCCAATTATTGGGCGTTCACAAAACGCTCGTTCCCGGTAATTGTCCTGTGTATACAGGGCAACGATCGGCCGATGAACGAGCAAACACCCGTTCATCGGCTGATTGTATAGTTTACACTGCCTAAATTATTGACGTTGTCAGCAGCATATCTCCCTGTGAACAGGTAGATGTGCTGCCGACATGATAGAAATGTATGGGAACGAGTGATCGGAGTAACGAGCGCTTGTCCCCATACATTACTGATAATAGCAAACGTGCACTGATAAACGAGCTGTCTCGTTGATCGGCACTCGTTTACACGGCCCTCGTCGGGCCGTGTAATAGGACTCTTAGTTGCACTAAGCACTCACACTAAACACACAAATACATTTTACACAACTTTTTCTTTATCCCAGCATGTACCTAATCTTTAGGATAAACCCCTATGATCGCTTCTCTGACTGTTATAAGCTAAATTCATATTCATAACGATCATCAAAAGGATGTCTCAAAAAAATTCTGACCAATGAAACAGAGTTTAACTGGTTCCCGACCGCTGGCTGTGTTTTTACGGCCAGCGGTCACGGTCCTTAAAACCCGAGCCATAGACTTTTTACGGCTCGGGTTATAACTTGCTGCCCGCGTGATCGGGCAGCTGAATGTCGGGTTTCCGGCTGTCAGTGAGTGCCGGGGACCCTGAGGAGAAGATAGAAGCAGCTTTCGCTGCTTCGGTCTTCCATGATCACTTGTACACAGCGCTCAATGAACGCTGTGTATATGAATAGAGGCAGCGGCCGCGCCGCTTTCTCTATTCCTCCCGGTGTTCATGTGACTGGTCACATGATCGCCGGGTGCCGTTACTGACAGACTGCTGCTGGGTCTTACTAGACCCAGCACAGCCCTATTAGTGACAATAGTCACTATGAGAGGGCCGATTTCCCCTGTAAATACACATAAAATACCCACCCCAAAAAAAAACGTTCCCCCCGCCAATCATTGTTGTAACGCTAGCGCTGCCCCAATTACCCTAATATAGACATATAATATATTAAAATTTACGGTAGACAAAGACGATCACAAATAAAAGGTCTATTTTAGGGTAAAACTATGTTATTACCAAAAAAAATAGCTGAAACGTAAAAAAGCTTATTTTTTTACTATTATTTTCAAACTTTTTGAATAAAAATTCTAAAATAGCAAAAAGGATGTGTATAAAAACGATAAAAAAAAAAGAAACCTGCATTGTCTACGGAAAAAACGTCGCAAAAATCACGTAGTTAGCCCAACAAATAAAAAAGTTATAGCAATTAAACTAACACGTGCTAAAAAGGGCTAAACAGTGTCTGGTCCAGAAGGCACAAAATAGCCCGGTCCTGAACTGGTTAAAGTTGTTGTCACCATGAAAGATTATTTCTAACTTGTTCCACAAAAAATCTGTATGAGTTAATGGAATTTACTAATGGTTATAGATTAGGGATTGGCAACTATAGAACCTATAGGGTTAGAGTTCATATAGGGGGATGGGAAATTATGTGTGGATAGATAGATAGATAGATAGATAGATAGATAGATAGATAGATAGATAGATAGATAGATAGATAGATAGATAGATAGATAGATAGATAGATAGATAGATAGATAGATAGATAGATAGATAGATAGATAGATAGATAGATAAATGATAGATAGATAGATAGATAGATAGATAGATAGATAGATAGATAGATAGATAGATAGATAGATAGATAGATAGATAGATAGATAGATAGAATCCCTGCTTTCATTTGATTTGAATGTGAAAAATTTGTTAGCGCATACCTGCGGTTTTGTCCTTTTTTGTACATGCCTAAAGCCTGTAAACATAGAGGTGTGGTATCCATGAATTCCTCACATCTCACAGTTTTATACAGGGTCTATGTTTTAGGGGTCTGCCTGAGCAAGGCATCATGTACACGAACGTGCAGTATTTATGGCCATGGAGTGTAACCCGCATTTGTGGACCGTGCTCACAGTAATAAGTAAATGCAAAAACTAGGACATTTTTTGCGGGTCGTTTCTATGGCCCGGACACACACCCGTAAATATATGAGAAGGTGTCCGTGGCGAATAGAAATGAATGGGTCAGTATTTGCGGATAAAAAATTACGGTCGTGTCGTGTGCATGAGGACTAAGCAATTTAGTCACAAAGTTGAATTTTAGAGCAATTTTTGGGAAAAAATTACCATTACATGCAAAGCTGCATGAAGGGGTCATATGTGTGAACTAATGGGTACATTTTTTACAACGTTCATAATGTTCTCATTTCTAAAAATGTGTTGGTTTTGTTTGTACAATATGAAAAAAAGATGTGTAAGAAAAAAAAGATTTTGCATTCCTGCAGTTTTGAAAAATGTGTGGACATGTGCATGGAAACATAGGCTTGTGTAGCATGTACACATTGCATTTCTTTTTTAACGAGCTGTTTTAAGTGTCTGCCAGGGTCAGATAAGTGGTAAATGAGAGTTTGCATACAATTTTTACTTAAAATTATTTTGATGCAAAGCTGCATTAAGGTGGTTGTGAGTGTAAATTATTCAGCTGTATGTTTATACATGGCATGTTTTGTGTATTCTAAAACTTTTACATTTTGATAGTATAGTAGCTGTTTGAGGTGTTTAACCTATATTTTTTATTACATTTGCAGGGGAAAACCAGTTGTTACATGCCTGCTGTCTGAGCATTTTGTGAGCATAAACTCTTGTAGATGTGTACATGCAGGGCCGCCATCAGGAATTTCAGGGCCCCCTACAGCTAAATTTTCTGGGCCCCCCTACCGTGGCACCGCCTGTTAACGGTACTCCGTCCAGCACCATATCATGGTACCCAGGGCCGCCATCAGCGGGGGTATTATGGGTACTGATGTGAGGGGCCCGGCCAAACCTAATTGAAAGGGGGGCCCGGCAACTGCCGCGACTTGCCTTTGGTAGAAAAGAAAAACAAACCCCTGCAATGGGGCTTGTTTTTTTCACCAAAAGAATGTCGTGAGCTGCGAGCCCCCCTTTCAATTAGGTTTGGCCGGGCCTCTCACATCAGTACCCATAATACCCCCCCTGATGGCGGCCCTGGGTAGCATGGGGGTCGTCATGGGGGCCGTCAAACACTGCCGCCCGTGCGACCGATCGCGCGCACCCGCAAACTCCCGCGCATGCCCACCCGCGACCGCCTGGAACCGCGCACCGAATTTTGAGGCAGATTTTGACCTGCCCACACTATCTTGCTGCGTTTTTTGTCCGCGGCGATTGAGGACAGCAGACAAAAAACGCAGGGAAAAATGCATTTTCTGCCTCCCATTGATTTAGATGGGAGGTCAGAGGCGGAACCGCGGCAAGAAAGGACGTGCTGCTTTTTCTTTTTGCCGCGACTGGCTCCCATTGATTTCAGATTAAATCAATGGGAGGCGGTTTTGGAAGTTTTTTGGTGCTGATTCTGACGCAGTGTCCGAGTCAATATCAAGGCCCAAAAACTCTGTGAACTGGGCCTTATTGTTAGGGCTTATTCAGACGAACGTGTAATATGTCCGTGCAATGCGCGTGATATTCACGCGCCTCGCACGGACCTATGTTAGTTTATGGGGCCGTGCCGACTGTCAGTGATTTTCACGCAGCGTGTGTCCGTGTGTCCGCTGCGTAAAACTCACGACATGTCCTATATTTGTGCATTGTTCGCGCATCACGCACCCATTGAAGTCAATGGGTGCGTGAAAATCACGCCCAGCACTTCCGCAGCCGTATAAACTATGAATGAAAACAGAAAAGCACCACGTGCTACAAACATACAAACAGAGTGTCATAATGATGGCGGCTGCGCGAAAATCACGCAGCCGCGCATCATACGCTGCTGACACACGGAGCTGTTATGGACCTTTTGCATGCGCAAAACGCCACGTTTTTGCGCACGCAAAAAGCACACGCTCATGTAAATCCGGCCTTAGGGTAGGAACACACTAGGCATGAACACTGCGGATTTTATGCAACACATTTTATTGTGGAAAATCCGCAGCGTATTACAGTCGCAGCAGAGTGAAAATCACTGACAGTCTGCACGGCCCCATAGAGTAACATAGGTCCGTGCGAGGCGCGTGAAAATCACGCGCGTTGCACGGATGTATTACACGTTCGTCTGAATAAGCCCTAACAATAAGGCCAAGTCCACAGAGTTTTTGGGCCTTGATATTGACTCGGACACTGCGTCAGAATCAGCACCAAACAACTTCCAAAACCGCCTCCCATTGATTTAATCTGAAATCAATGGGAGCCAGTCGCGGAAAAAAGGAAAATCAGCACATCCTTTCTTGCCGCGGTTCCGCCTCTGACCTCCCATCGAAATCAATGGGAGGCAGAAAATGCATTTTTCGCTGCGTTTTTTGTCTGCTGTCCTCAATCGCAGCGGGCAAAAAAGGCAGCAAAAAACGCGGCAAGATAGTGTGGGCAGGTCAAAATCTGACTCAAAATTCTTTAAGGAATTTTGAGGCAGATTTTTTCGGCCTGCAAAATACTCTGTGTGAACAGGGCCATACAGAAACAGCACTTTGAGACACTTTACTCACCGTGTCAGAAGAGCTGCTGCTCCCACTCCAGTCTTCTTCAGGCGATGTCTTCGGTCCAGATGTCGTCCTTGACCTCCAGGCTCCAGAAAATGGCGGGGATCGTAGAATTCCTGCCGCCGCGCAACAACTAGACTCCTCCCCCTCTCCTTACGCAGCTACGCTCTGGAGAAGGAGGACGAGGCGGAGTCGGACGAGGAGGACGACGAGGAGGCGGAGTCGGACGAGGAGGCAGAGTTGGAGGCGGGCCAGCAGGTAAGTAAACTGTGCGCTGCTGTCCCTGTGTGGCTGTCCTTCCCCGTAGATCGGACTTGTGTTGCGGGCGCACCGCCTCCCTCTCGGCGGCGCGCCTGGTCGTTCGCGCGTGGGCGCGCGCTTGCGGTCATGCGCGCGCGGGTGCGAGCTTGCGGTCGTTCGCGCGCGCGCGCAAGCGGTGTTTCACGGCGGTGATGAGAGGGGGGCCCGCAGCTCACGGCGGTGTTTGACGAGAGGGGGGCCCGCAGCTCACGACATTGTTTTGGTGAAAAGAACAGGCCCCATTGCAGGGGCCTGTTTTTTTCTACCAAAGGCAAGTCGCGGCAGTTGCCGGACCCCCCTTTCAATTAAGTTTGGCCGTGCCCCCTACACTAGTACCCCTAATACCCCCTGATGGCGGCCCTGTGTAGCGCGAATCACGCGCGTCACCCGGAAGTGCTTCCGTGTGCCGTGCACGATTTGCACGCACCCAATGACTTCAATGGGTGCGTGCTGCGCGAAACACGGGCAAGTATAGGACATGTCGTGAGTTTTACACAGCGCACACACGCTGCGTGAAATTCACTGACAGTCTGAACGGCCCCATTCACTAACATAAGTCCGTGCGACGTAATAAGTATCACGGACTTATAACACGTTCGTGTGAATAAGGCCTTATATTGTCATTTGTAGTGAATTTTCAGTGCACAATCCGCACCAAAAATAGGAGGCAAGTAAGTGGCTTATTCAGATGTCCATGTTCGGTCTGTGATATACGGAGCGTGTATCGGCCATATTTCCCGGACCGACCACAGTTCAGGGAGCCGGGTTTCTAGCATCACAGTTATCTATGATCATAGTCCCTCCCTTCCCGTGGGAATACTGTCCCCGGTCCCGTACTGAAAGCATCATTACAGTATGGGACAGTATTCCCGCAGAGAGGCAGGGACTCCCAGCAACACTGATAACTATGATGCTAGGAGTGCGGCTCCATCACGCTCCGTATGTCACGGACCGAATGCGGCCGTCTGAATAAGGCCTTAGTCTAGTTACACAGTGCGGTGAAATCCCATTTTTTGCCACAATTTTTGCAAAAAAACGTGACTTGACCGCACTGTGAGAATATAGCCTAACAGCACTTTTCATGTTTTGTATCTTTTTTTTATGCAATTTTCGTAATTGCGGCACAAATCACGCGGTTTTGCCGCGATTTTTATATAATCGCGGCGAAACTGCGCCATTTTTGCCGCGATTACGAAAATCGCGGCAAAAAAGCGCTAGGAAAACGAAAAAATACCAAAAAACTTTTTAACCAACTTTATACAATCTACAAATGGGGTCAGGGGGATGGGAATCAGAATGGATAGGGGAACATACTCACCAGCCTGCAGGTCCGGTCGGCAGTGTAGAGGAGCTGGGGGGCGGGATCTCCACACGCAGCTTCAGCACATGCTGCATCTTCCTCTCCAGTGAAGCTACAACAGGTATGCAGGGGCTGCCGCGAGTGTTGCTAGGGGAGTGTCGCTAGGGGGGTGACGCTAGGGGGGTGCCGCGGGCGTTGCGAGGGGGGCCCGTGAGCGTTGCGAGGGGGGGGCCGTGAGCGTTGCGAGGGGGGGGGGGCAACAGTCCGAGGGGGGGGGGGTGCGACGGCAGCCCGGCGGGCCCCTTTTACTTCATTCATGTGGCCGGGCCCCTGACGGGAGTACCAGTAATACCCCCCTGATGGCGGCCCTGTGTACATGTGTGGTATATATAATTTTTGATCACCTTGACCTATAATTTATACATTTTAGGCTATTTTCAGATCACCATTGCCCTTTCGTTGAGGGGTTCCGTCGGAGGTTTCCGTCTGGTTAACCCCTCAACGGCACAGGCAAACTGAAACCTTAGCTTCTGTTTCCCTCACCATTGATCTCCATGGTGACGGAAAGTTGCTAGAGGTTTCCAATTGTCACTGTTCCGTAGGGGTTCTGTTGTTTTGACAGAATCAATAATGCAGTCGACTGCGCTATTGCTTTCGTCAAGAACAACGGAACCCTGTCACAATGGTGACAAACGGAAACCATTAGCAAAGTTTCCGTCACCATTGAGATAAATGGTGGGGGGAAACGGAAGCTAAGGTTTCAGTTTGCCTTTCCATTGAGGAGTTAACCTGACGGAAACCTCAGACGGAACCCCTCAACAGAAGAGCAACGGTGATGTGAACAGGCGCTTACTCATAAACATGAAATTTCATGCATTTTTTTCCCAAAACAAAATCCTGTTTGTCACAAAGTTATTTGAATATAATCATAACCGTTTATTAATATGTTGGGACTTTAAATTCTTCAGGTTGTCTGCTTTCATGAAATACACTATATGGACAAAAGTATTTAGACACCTGACCATCACACCTATCTGAGGTAGTTGAACATCCCATTCAAAAACCGTGGGTGTTAATATGGAGATGGGCCCTCTTTTAAAGCTTTAACAGTCTCCACTTCTTTGGAAATGCTTTCCACAAGATTTTGGACTTAGGAAATTGTGCCCTTTCAGTCAAAAGAGCATTTGTAAGGTCAGACTTGATGTTGAACTTGAAGGTATTCCAATTTATCAGTGTACCAATTTATCCCAAAGGTGTTTATTGGAGTTGAGGACAGGGCTCTGTGTAGGCCCCACGAGTTCCTTCGAACCAATCTCATCAAACAATGTCTTTATGGACCTCACTAGAACATTGTATGTTACCAACTTTGTGGGAACAGTTTGGGGAAGGTTCATTTTCCCCAAACTGCTCCCACAAAGTTGGTAACATACAATTGTCCAAAAGGTCATTGTATGCTGTATCATTAACATTACACTTTTCTACAAATAAGGGCCCTGCCCAAACCCTAAAATACAGCCCAAGACCATTATCCCTCCTCCACCATATTTTACAGTAGGCACTATACATTCCGTTATCTTGGTATCCCCAAACCCAGATTCGTCCATCAGACTGCCAGATAGTGAAACGTGATTCATCACTCCAATGGCATTTTACACCACTTGTGTGCAGCTGCTCCACCATGGAAACCCATTTCTTGAAGTTCCCATCGCACAGTACTTGTGCAGATGTCACTTCCAGAGGAAGTTTGGAACTCTATAGTGAGTGATACAACGAAGCACTGACTTGCGGAAAAGCTGGCATCCTATGACAGTGCCACGATTAAAGTCAGAGATCTTCAGTACAACCCAATGTTTGTCTATGAAAAGCGCATGACTGTGTGCTTTATTTTATGCCTTCTTGCAGTGGCGTGTCATACATGTGCTCTGGTTTTGCAAGACAAAGAGATTTATCAAATCTAGTGCCAGTGAAAAGTTCGGCAGTTGTCCTCAGTAAACACATTTCAGCTCTAATTTTTTAGAGGCCTTTTGGAAAATGGAAGGGACAACATGACTGGTTACTAATAGCAAATTTTAACACTTTTCCCTTGAACTAGTTTGTTGTGTTTTGGGCTACATAGGTAAATCTAGTCACATACGAGTCGCAGTACAATCATGGCATTACCGTGAGCGTGAACCGCAATGTTTCCATGTAGGAAATACATCCTGGCCGATCTTGCAACTCTATAGGATTGTTTAGGATGGTCACAAAGTTACTAACTACCTTGTGTACCATAGGTAAACATTGACATTATTAATCCTGTAATTTCACCTTAATTTGCAGGTGACCAAATGTTGACATGTAGTCCCCTGCCTAAATCTCTGTATCTAGACTTTGATAAGTATGTTGAACAGCCACATCACCACACTACCTCCCACGTCCTCTTCAGGAGGCAAAATTCACACGTTTTCCATGTCTTATCTAGCTTTATAATGTCTCAGATGTTTGATAAATGAAAAAGAAGTAGCTTGCAACGACTTCACAGCTGACCCGTCCCAATTTATTCAGTACAGTTTATTCATTCATTGTACATGAGGTTTTACCTGAAACTGAAGAAGGAGTCCTGGACCGAGGCCTTTGAGAATAAAAGACATAGACGACACTGTTGTGTTCACGGTAACCCATACAGTAAATGTTTGGGCATCCTTACTTTCATTAATTATTCTGTAGGAAATTGTAAAGTTTATCAACACACCATTGCTCATCATTGGGGTATCCCATCTCAACTCCACCCCAATATCCGTTGTGTCAAATACACCTGCATTTTGTAAACTATATACTCGAGGATTTAAAGGTGGTGAAGGAACTGCAAACAAGAAGAGACAAATAAGCAATTTCAAAGAAAAGTTATGTCATTTTATAATATCTTGTAAGCTCTGTAGTGTATTTATAAAATATTAAACCAATGTAATCAATGCTTTGTCTATATAAGGCATGTATCAATATTACCAGCCTCATAATAAACTGCTATCATGCCCAAACGAAACAATACATTATACAGTGGAAAAGGTCAAACGTTAGCATTTACATGTAGCTCTTTAGATATTCTTGATTATTATTTTAGGACAAAAAGTTTTGTACATAAGGCGGGATTCACACGACCGGGTCCCGCCCGAGCCCGAGTGTCGGCCGGTAAAATCGGCCATTTTGCCCGGCCGGTTTGCATAAAGTTATGCATCCGTTCCGGGCCGGGCAGATCTGGACAGTGACATCAGCGGCAACTCCTGAAGGGGAATCCCCATGTGTTCGGGGATTCCGCTTCAGGAGTTTCCCCTGATGTCACTGCCCAGATATGGACAGAGATATCAAGCGCTCTGTCCAGGAGCGGAATCCCCGAAAACACTGGGATTCCGCTCCTTCAAGGAGCTAAAGTGGGGCTAGCACATAGCAGAGCGGGGAGATACCTCCCTGCTCTGCTATAGTGGCGTCGCTACAGTGGAAGGTGTCGCCGGGCCAGGGCGCTTTTAACAAGCAGGGGAAGGGAGCCAGCGTACAGCGTAGCCATTCGTCCGAATGGCATCAACTCCTCCTCACATGCACTCTGCGCTGTGAGGAGGAGGAGATAGAGCGCAAGCCACGGAAAACCCAGCCATCACTCGGGACACATTCCGGTGATGGCCGTGTATTACCCGGCCCCATAGACTTCTATGGGAGCCGGGCGGCCGGGTACCCGGCCGAAAATAGAGCATGTCCTATTTTTTGATGGCCGGTCTTCCCGGCCGTCAAAAAAATCGGTCGTGTGAATAGCCCCATTAGGGGTCTATTATTCCTAATGCAGCCGGGTGCCGGCCGATTTATGAACGGCCGGCACCCGGACGGGAAACCCTGTCGTGTGAATGAGGCCTAACATACTACAACATACCACCCCACATTATTCTCCCCTACTCCCAACCCCATTAACAAACACAATAATTAAATATTTTTGTTATTATTATTTTTATTATTAGTATTATTTCATAGCACCATTCAGGTTGCTGTACCTACAAAATACAGAGGGGTTTAAATAAAAAACATGACTAAATAATAAAATAAGTACAATAAACAGTAGCTTACTGAGCAACACACTGGTACAGAAGGATAGAGTGCCCTGCTCGCCAAGGCTTACCAGCTACAAGTGTGCATCTGTGTATATTGGACCATGGCTAAGAAGGAACTTTACGCATTTTGCCACAGAACCTTGTGACTACTTACACATGCACACATGGACTGTAGAAAACATGAATTTGCTGTGGAAATTATATTACATATAGAATTCTGCACTAAGTGTAATTGTTTTTTTGCAGAATTTTGCTACAATAAATCAAAAAGTTTAGTAAAAAAATGTCATAGCTTCCAGCTGGAGCTCTGACGGATCTTGGCGAACCTCAATTTACAATGTAAATATAAAATTAATATATATATAAAAATCAAGTAACTTTGTTACTCATCTTGTACTGATACAGAGTTTGTCTGTATAATAGTTCGGAGCTGTATTCATAATTCAGCAAGCTTCGAAGCTTAACCATTTCCTGCTGCACAGAGCGGCCCCCACTCTGGAGGACTATTATACATCGTTGCTCATTCATTTAAATAAACACTATACAATACCCAGGGGTAGACACAGACGACAGAGAATGGGCTAGACCCCGACACACACACACACAAACAAACCAAAGCACTAAATTGTACATGTATGGTTCTGTTCACATCACTTCTGAGCCTTACGTCGTTGGTATACGTTTTGTGCATTCACCAATGTATGATTCCAACAGAAGGCTCGACAAAAGGGGCCATCTGGAAACAGTTTAACCCCTTAAGGATGCAGCCTAGTTTGGGCCTTAACCCCTTTCCCGCCGCAGCCATTTTTCAGATTTTCATTTTCGTTTTTTCCTCCCCACATTCCAAAAGCCATAACTTTTTTATTTTTCGTCGATATAGTACTATGAGAGCTTGATTTTTGTGGGGACGAATTGTAGTTTTTTGTAGCACCATTTATTGTGCCATATAATGTACTAGGAAAGGGGAAAAAAAATATTTGTGGGGAAGAAAATGAAAAAAACAGCGATTTCTCCATTGTTTTTTGCGCTTCGTTTTTACGGAATTCACTGTTCATTTAAAAAAAATGTAACTTTATTCTGTGGGTCAATACGATTACGGTGATACCAAATATATATTGTTTTTTCTATATTTTACTACTTTTACAAGTAAAAACCTAAGTCTAAAACATAAAATTAATTTTATGTCGCCAAATTCCGAGAGCCACAACTTTTTTATTTTTCTATCGATTAAGTGGTATGGGGGATTATTTTTTTGTGGGATAAGCTGTAGTTTTTAATTATACCATTTTGGGTGTACATGCGACGTTTTGATCACTTTTTATCTATTTCTTTGTGGGAGATGAGGTGACCAAAAAATAGTGACGGCGTTCACCGTACGGGTTAAAAAATGATATATTGTAATATTTCAGACTTTTACGAATGCGGCGATACCAATTATGTTTATTTATGTATTTTTTTACTATGCTCTAGGGGGGAAATGGGAAAAGGGTTGTTTTTTTTACTTTGAATATATTTTATTTTTTTGTTACATAAAAAAAAACTTTATTTTACTAATCTTTACTTTTTTTATTAGTCCCCCTAGGGGAATTCAACCAGCGATCGTTAGATCGCTTGCACGATATACTGCAATACTAATGTATTGCAGTATATCGTGATTCTGACAGGCTTCTATTAAGCCCGGCCGGAGGCAGCGCTTAATAGGAGCACAAAGATGGCGGACCTGGGGGCCTTCATTAGGCCCCAAGGCAGCCATAGCAACCATCGCCACCCGCGATTGCATTGCGGGGGGCGCGATGAGCTGTTAGAGGGGGTCGCCCCCCTCTTTCTAACGATTTAAATGCCGCGGTCGCTATTGACCGCAGCATTTAACGAGTTAAACTAGTGGGATCACGTTCGTTACTCTGAAGTGTCGGCTGTAACATACAGCCGACACCCGCATCGTATGGAGGGGGTTCACTCCGTGAGCCCGTTCCATACTTCCCCTACCCGACTATGGCGTTTGGATACGTCAAATGTCGGTAAGGGATTAAGGCTCAGAGCCCATTTTTCAAATCTGACATATTTCACTTTATGTGGTAATAACTTCGAAATGCTTAAACCTATCCAAGCGATTCTGAGATTGTTTTCTCGTGAGACATTAAGCTTTATGTTAGTGGTAAAATTTGGTCGATATATTCAGTTTTTATTTGTGAAAAATAGTAAAATTGAGAGAAAATTTTAAAAAAATTTAATTTTTCTGAATTTAAATGCATCTGCTTGTAAGACAGAGGTTTATACCACCCAAAATAGTTACTCGTTCACATTTCCCATGTGTCTACTATATGTTGGCATAATTTTTTTTCTAGGACGTTACACAGCTTAGAACATAAGCAGCAATTTCTCATATTTTGAATAAAATTTAAAAAGCCTGTTTTTTTAGGTATCAGTTCAGGTCTGAAGTTGCTTTGAAGGGCTTATATATTGGAAAGCCCCATCAAACACCCCATTTTAGAAACCAGACCACTCAAAGTATTCAAAAAGAGCATTTAGAAAGTTTATTAACCCTTTGGGTGTTTCACAGGAATTTATGGCAAAGTAGAGGTGAAATTTACAAATTTCATTTTTTTTTGTCAAAAAATCCTTTTTATTAAAAAAAAGGTTTTACTAGAGAAACACAAGTAAATACTTATTACACAGATTCTCCAGTTTTGAGAAATACCCCACATGTGGCCCTAGTGGGGTAATGGACTGAAGCACTGGCCTCATAAGGAAAGGATCACCTAGTGGATTTTGAGGCCTCCTTTTTTATTAGGCACCATGTCCGGTTTAAAGAGGTCTTGTGGTGCCAAAACAGTGGAAACCCCTCAAAAGTGACCTTATTTGGCAAACTACACCCCTCAAGGAACTTATTGAGGGGTATAGTGGCCATTTAGATCCCACAGGTTTTCTGCTGCATTTTGTGGAATTTGGCTGTGCAATTGCAAATCACATTTTTCCGATAAAATGTACGTATTTTTAATTTTGACAAGGAATAAAGGCGAAAAAGCACCCCAAGATTTGTGAAGCAATTCTACCGATTACGGCAATACTCCATATGTGGTAATAAACTTCTGGTTGGACAAACGGCAGTGCTCAGAAAGGCAGGAGCGCTATTTGGCATGTAGATTTTGCTGGATTGGTTTCTGGGCGCCATGTTGCATTTGCAGAGCTTTGCAGAGAGGTACCAGTACACGGGAAACCCCTTAAAAGTGAAGAATTCATTATAGCATGGGGTGCATAGTCGCATGGGGTGCATGCGACTTTTTAATCAGTTTTTATTCTATTTTTTAAGAGGCGTGGTGACAAAAAAAACAGCAATTCTACTATTGTTTTTTTATTCAATTTTTTTTACAGCGTTCACCGTGCGCTATAAATGACATATTCACTTTATTCTGCGGGGCGATACGATTACGGCGATACCATATGTTTATAGTTTTTATGTCTTATGGCGTTTGCACAATAAAATACTTTTTATAAAAAATCTTTTACTTTTTGTGTTGCCATAATCTAAGAGCCATAACTTTTTTATTTTTCCATCAATAAAGCCGTGCGAGGACTTATTTTTTGGGTAACAAACTGTAGTTTCGATCAGTACCATGTTTAGGTACATGCGACTTTTTCTCTTTTTCTTCCATTTTTTTGGGCGGTGAAGTGACCAAGAAATTGTGATTCTGGTATGGTTTATTATTTTCTTTTAGGGCGTTCACCGTGTGGGATAAATAACTAAATACTTTTGTAGTTCAGGCCGTTACGGACACGGCGATACCAATTATGTATAGTTTATTTGTTTATTTATCTTTATTAATAATAAAGGACTGATAAGGGAAAAAGGGGGATTCTTACATTTTATTACTTTTAAAACTTTTATTTTTTTATTTTTACACAACTTTTTTTTTACTTTTTTACTTTGTCCCACTAGGGAACTTGAAGGCAGGAGGCCCTGATCGCAATTCTAATACACTGCACTACATGCGTAGTGCAGCAAATTGGAGCTGTCAGCTACTCACTGACAGCAAGCATAGTGAGTCCTGACTTTGTCAGGACCCACTAGGCTTCCATAGATGGCATACCCGGGGGCCATTATTAGTCCTCTGGTTACCATAGCAACCATGGCCGCCCGCTAACATGTAGCGGGCCGTCGATGGTGGTTTAATACCTAAGAAGCCGCGATCGCTATTGAACACGGCTTCTAATGGGTTCATCAGCGGGGACACTGCGACCGGTCCCCGCTAAAGGAGCTGCGGCAACTGCTGTACGAAATGTGCTGGGAGGATGGCCAGAATGAACGTTCCTCCCGTGACGTACTATTCCATCATGGAGCACGAACGATGTGGTTACCATGACGGAATTGCACGTGAAGGAGTGGGAACGGGTTAAAGAGGACCTGTCACTAGGACTTATACGTTGAACTTAGTAGCCGACCTGAATAGCGCTGTCTCCCTGATTTGAACGCTGTTTTTTTTTTCCTGGACTCCACCATTCCATTGATATAGCCCACTATTGTGTTGGCTTCCCTTTATGCTAATTTGTTGTAGTTAGCCAATGGGGTGTGAACTACCCTTAAGCTGCCTAGCTTCTAAATGGTCAGCATCAGAAGCAGGGAAGATAGCTCCTCCCCATTGGCTTACTACAGCAAATTAGTGTAGAGGGAGCCAAAACAACAGTGGGCCATATCTATGGAACGGGAGTGTCCATTAAAAAAAGAAAAATGTGTTGGAATCAGGGAGACAGCCCTACTCAGGTCAGTATACCAGTTCAACTTATATGACCTAGTGACAGGGCCTCTTTAAATGGAATTGTGTTATGGGCCCTCTGTGGCTGGTATGTGTTTGGGGGCACATGAAGGGGAAAACTTCAGCAGGTATCATGCATGTATCCTATTCTAATAAATAGGATGCATTTCTGATACCTGCTGTAACGACCAGCAGGTTTGTGGACCCACTGGGCTACTCTGCCAGATTGGCGTATGGCCACCTCATACAGAACCTTCGCAGGATAACTTAAGGTTTGTCCAACTTTGCCCAGGCACTGGGGCAAGGGGCAGACTCACTTATAAAGTCCTGCGTGTGCAGAGATAGGGTGGGGACACTATTACAGTGCATGCGCTGGCCCTTTAGGAAACGGCAAGAGCACGCAAACCCTAAGAGCACAGTACAGGGGAGGAGCCAGGGAGCAAAGCGCGACGGCATCCCTGAAAAGGGAGACTCCAACGAGCATGAACAGAACGCCAGCCGGTGGTAGGAGAGAGACGCCGGTGGTCAGCGGCCACCAATGCTTCACCTGCTGGTTGTTGGACGGTTACCTTGGCAACAGTCATGCCTAATGCGGAGCAGTGTCTCCAAACATACAATGTCAGATTGGCCTGGCCGGAAAAGAGAGGCGCTGCACAACCCCTTTAATGAACATAAATGAATATTTAACAACAGAAATGAGGCTTCCCACAAGGCTCTAGGGGCCTTCACAAATGGCAGGGTTCTAGTGCTCCCAGTCAGCCGCCCTTTTCCTCCTGTCTGTTGTAATCTCCTAGAGCTCTGCTGTAATCTCCCTCTGATTGGCTGCCAGAGGGATAGTGCACAGACGTCACTCCATTCACCAGGCGGTGCAGCGTTTCTGTAGGAGCAGACAGAAGGGACTTGCTGCGGCAGACTACGCATCTATGCAGGGCTTCAGCGGCCGGAGAGAGACCCTCCCCCTGTGCATAATGAGTGCATCGTGCAGTGTGTCTGGGGGAAAGGAGGATTTCTAATAGCAAACAGCAGTATGATCACAACACAGGCTGGAATAAGGATTCAGTGAAAACATAATGTAATGTATTTACAAAGTTACTCAACTTTTTATATAGATTCTATCTATATATAAGCTGTTAAATATTCAGAGGTAAAATTTATCACACTACAAAAAATGTTTTAAATTAAATGTCAAAGGCAGTGGCGTAACTACTGCTGTAGCAGCCATAGCGGCTGCTTTGGGGCCCGGTAGTGTGTACAGCCCGGCACATAACATTATGGGCCGAGTGGCAAGGGCCCTTTCATGCCCGATGGTGTCGCTGTTGGGGGTCTCTGGTCACCCATATTAATAAAAATTTTCATTAACAGTATTATTACTATTAGTATTATTATTACTTACGTTACTAAGCGTAATGTCTAGTTTATTTGATTGATATCTGAACGAGCTTAATTAGGCCCAGATGTGAGCATCTACTCCCCTATAAATTTAGATGTAGCATAAGGGGAAGGCACTCGTGCAGGGGTGGCGCAACTGCAGAAGTCATCTCGGTCTAAGTGTTATATTGGCAAAGTGTCCTGACAGTTAGACATGGTAAGTGACAGGTAAGGTGGACTAAACAAACAAACTTGCATACATTATAATTATTAATTTAGAATTTTTATCTGTTTCCCACGACCAAACCATCGCAACATGTTCACTGTCTCACTCATCATTGTAGCGGTTGTTAATTTACAATCCTACCGCCCATTTAGCCCTTTAGAAAATTCAGTCCACATCAGTCCCTCTCTCCTTCCCTCGCCGATGTACAGCTCCCGTGCACTATTCACTTTGCTGAATCACCTCACACCATCTCATCTCACTGCTCAACACAAAAGTCGCTCCCATAAATCACTGAACCATCTGCTGTCTCTTTCTACTCTCCTGCTACTAGCTGCAGGGCACATCTCTCACAACCCTGGTCCTCTCTTTTCTTCTGCCAAGCTCAACCACTTACTTGCCACACATAGAAACCCTGCAAATCTCCTTAACATTTTTTGTACGTCTTCTCCTGTCTCTTTTACCTGTGCGCTCTGGAATTCTCGGTCCATGTGCAACAAACACCTTTATTCATGACTTATTAATTTCTAACTCTCTCAACCTTCTAGCTCCTAAAGAAACATGGCTACACCTGTCTGACACTGCTTCCGCTACTGCTCCATCTTATGGTGGTCTCCACTTCTCTCATGCCCCCAGACCTGAGAACAGGCAGGGTGGAGGAGTAGGTATACTTCTTTCCCCACACTGCACTTTCCAGGTCATTCCCCTGTCCCCTCACTCACATTTCTCTCTTTTGAAGTCCACACCCTCAGACTCTTTCACCCTTTTTCCCTCCGAGTGGCAGTTGTCTACCGCCCCCCAGGCTCACCCCACCAATTCCTGGATCATTTTGATGCCTGGCTTCCACAATTTCTATCCTCTGAAACACCCACTCTCATCATGGGTGACTTAAACATCCCCATTGATAACACAATCTCCCCATCTGCCTCCCAATTTCTATCTTTAACCTCCTCCCTAGGTCTGTCACAACTTACTAACTCTCCTACACATGAAGACGGGCATTCACTTTGTCAGGGATCATTAACATGTATATTGTTTGCAAAAATATTATCCTTACATACATATTTACATATATCAGTATATTACACAAAGAACTTGAATGTACACTACCGTTCAAAAGTTTAGGGTCACTTAGAAATGTCCTTATTTTTGAAAGAAAAGCACAGTTTTTTTCAATGAAGATAACATTAAATTAATCAGAAATTCACTCTATACATTGTTAATGTGCTAAATGACTATTCTAGCTGCTGCAAACGTCTGATTTTTAATGCCTTATCTACATAGGTGTATAGAGGCCCATTTCCAGCAACCATCACTCCAGTGTTCTAATGGTACATTGTGTTTGCTAACTGTGTTAGAAGGCTAATGGATGATTAGAAAACACTTGAAACCCCTTGTGCAATTATGTTAGCACCGCTGTAACCATTTTGCTGTTTAGAGGAGCTATAAAACTGACCTTCCTTTGAGCTAGTTGAGAATATGGAGCATTACATTTGTGGGTTCGATTAAACTCTCAAAATGGCTAGAAAAAGAGAGCTTTCATGTGAAACTCGACAGTCTATTCTTGTTCTTAGAAATGAAGGCTATTCCATGCGAGAAATTGCCAAGAAACTGAAGATTTCCTACAACGGTGTGTACTACTCCCTTCAGAGGACAGCACACAGAGGCTCTAACCAGAGTAGAAAGAGAAGTGGGAGGCCACGCTGCACAACTTAGCAACAAGACAAGTACATTAGAGTCTCAGCGCTTGATTGGAGCCAATTTCATCCTACAACAGGACAATGACCCAACGCACACCTCCAAATTATGCAAGAACTATTTAGGGAAGAAGCAGGCAGCTGGTATTCTATCTGTAATGGAGTGGCCAGCGCAGTGACCAGATCTCAACCCCATAGAGCTGTTGTGGGAGCAGCTTGACTGTATGGTACGCAAGAAGTGGCCATCAAGCCAATCCAACTTGTGGGAGGGCCTTCTGGAAGCATGGGGTGAAATTTCTCCCGATTACCTCAGCAAATTAACAGCTAGAATGCCAAAGGTCTGCAATGCTGTAATTGCTGCAAATGGAGCATTCTTTGACGAAAGCAAAGTTTGAAGGAGAAAATTATTATTTCAAATAAAAATCATTATTTCTAACCTTGTCCATGTCTTGACTATATTTTCTAGTCATTTTGCAACTCATTTGATAAATATAAGTGTGAGTTTTCATGGAAAACACAAAATTGTCTGGGTGACCCCAAACTTTTGAACGGTAGTGTATGTAACAAGATGGAGTCTGCATAATGCACACGCCTATGGAAAACACCACCCCTGGAATGCAAGAGGAGTGTACAGATGAACTCACAGCTGAATGGAGCCAATAGGGCTTAAGCACGTCCCACAAACTTGTAAATTCTTTGTTCAATAAAGCTCAGTTGTACTTCCTACTTCACTGAGGGAGGATGTCTACCAACATTTGTCTGTCTGGTATATCTCTTCCACGCATGCTCTCAGTTTCCAATTTACAGAGGTGGTTATTCGGTGTGGAATAACAGGGAGAAGGAAATAACCCTGACAATTGGCGCCCAACGTGGGGTATCACTTGAGGGGATCTCGGAATCCAGACAACCGACAATCACAGGGTGAAGCAGATGACCCGGGACTGCCTACTGAAGGAGCCTGATCACCTCCACAATAACACGGTAAGTCAGTTGATTTTATAAATCTTCGACTTATCTGTGTTAGTGGACGGTCTTGTGGGAATCTGTATAACCCTTCTCGATTGGCTGGATTAGCTCAGACGACAGGAGCGACATCCCCGCTGTGTGGTCACGAACCCGTAAGAAATTAGTCGCGCCCGACTAACCATCCTCTGGGTAATTAGGGACTAGATAGAAAATATAACCTGTCTTATACAGGGGCACGAGGGGACGTTAAGACGTGTGATAAGTCGTGGGTAGTATTATAACCTGTCTTATACAGGGGCACGCGGGCACGATAAGATGTGTGATAAGTCGTGGGTAGTCTTATACGTGGGCATGCGGGGTGTGTATAAAGCACTGATAATGTATAAAGCACTGATAAGTCGTGTGATAAGTTGTAAGTAAAACGAAGAAATTGATGGAAGTGTGCGGGATGCATAGGGGAGGGCGGCTACAAGCCAAAGACTGGGCAAAAGGTATTTGAGAGAACAAAGGGAAGTTGGAAATAAGGAAGGCATTGTATTATGTTATATCTATTAGAAACCACAGGACCAGCCACCGCCCTATAATGGCGTCGGTCCCTCATGTTGGGTGTGTCCTCATTGTGGGCAGCAAAACCCCTTCGCAGCTGAGCACTGTGTTTCCTGTGGGAGAGGCCGCCCCCCACCCCCTGATGAGGTCACGCCCGGCCCAACCAAATTAGTATGAAATGATAGCCTTGTTCATTTTGTCATTTCCCTCAGTAAAGAGTTGACAGTAACACATGCTGCAATGTTTTCTTCTATTCTAGTTTCCGTCCCAGGGGTGCACAAGCTGCAACACGGATGCAGTGTACTGGTGAAAAGACACGTCATCATAATATAGAGATAGTGGCCGACAGATTGGACACAGTTACAGATTATGTGTTTGATGTTTTGAACGTAGATAATTCCTATACAATAGTGTGATGAATGATTGCAGATACGTACATTATCTTGAGTTGTTGTACAGATGTGTGACTCTTGGAGGTTCATTGTATGGGAGAATTTTTGCCGCCATTAGAATTGTTAAGATTGTGAGAACAGAAGCTGTGAGGAGTGAGTGTGTGACCCCCTCCTGTAGAATGTGATGACTAATATAGAGTGTGATCGGGAGGGGGGCTGTGTGATATAATGTGTGCAGTGTGAAGTCTGAAAAGCAGACTGGTATAAGCTTATATATAGAGCATGGACTGATGAGACAAGGAATTACAATATTGCACTGATTTTAGATCTACAGGGTGGGCCATTTATATGGATACACCTAAATAAAATGGGAATGGTTGGTGATATTAACTTCCTGTTTGTGGCACATTAGTATATGACAGGGGGGAAACTTTTCAAGCTGGATGTTGACCATGACGGCCATTTTGAAGTCGGCCATTTTGTATCCAACTTTAGTTTTTTCAATGGGAAGAGGGTCATGTGACACATCAAACTTATCGATAATTAAACAAGAAAACCAATGGTGTGCTTGGTTTTAACGTTACTTTATTCTTTCATTAGTTATTTACAAGTTTCTGACCACTTATAAAATGTGTTCAAAGTGCTGCCCATTGTGTTGGATTGTCAATGCAACCCTCTTCTCCCACTCTTCACACACTGACAGCAACACCGCAGAGGAAATGCTAGCACAGGCTTCCAGTATCCGTAGTTTCAGTTGCTGCACATCTCGTATCTTCACAGCATAGACAATTGCCTTCAGATGACCCCAAAGATTAAAGTCTAAGGGGGTCAGATCGGGAGGCATTTCTTCTGCGTGTGTAAAGGTAAGTTTCTTATCTTTGCACATGCGCTGTTGTCCGCAACTATACCAAGTGAAAAAAATATTACAGACCGCTGGATATGTCTGCAAAAAGATAAAAGTTACGCTGCATATTTATGTGTTATGATGTGATAAGATTTAATGTTGGAATGCTTTGATGTTAATTCAAATGAATTAAAATACAGATATTGTGAGACACGGGGTCTTGAAAATGTATGTACCCCTACTGTTCCCTATTCTTATATATAGTTTATTGGTTTGCAGTAATTAATATTACCAGATATATTATTTTCTGTTTTATTGAATAACTAATTACAATTGTTTTGTTTTTGTTTTTACACATGAGGCACGTGCTATAGTGCTGCCTAAATGTTATTTTGGAAAATGTAAGATGTTTTACAGGTAAATGATTGCAAGTCATTTTAAAGATAAAATGTATTCTTGTCAGGAGAAAGTCATTTTTGTTCCAGGCTGTTGTGTATTACAGGGGGTTAAACTAGTGCCCCCAGATAGAGTGCCCGACTTTATTATGTTGAGATGTAGTTTTGAACCCTGCTACATTACTTTCCCAGAGTCCAAAAAGGGGGGAATGGTGATGAGACTGATCAGGTACGATTTTGGTTTTATTTTGAATTAATGAATTTGGTTCCAGGAGATCTACAAAATGTGTATGAGACCCCAATAAGTAATCCACATTATTGTTGAGGTTTTTCTGTGTAGATCCTTCCAGAACAGTAAATATGGCACTGAGTATGCTGTGCTGTAGTCTCCACCCAATATGAGGTATTGTGTAAGAGACCATCCCCCTCCAGCAAATTTACACAAGAGGCCGAGGTCACTCACAGATGAGTCTTTACAGATTTAGTAGGGAAGGAGGTGAAAATTATCTGAACATTGTTAATTTTATGTAAAGATTTTAGTAATTTTTATTTGTTTTTGTATTAATCAAGTATTTACAGAACCTGATAAAAGTGAGATTCTCAAAGTGTTCTGCATTATCAGATGAGTGTGGAGAAGTGTATAACATTTGTTTTTATTTTAGAGAATGAAGATGCCACCCCTTTGAAATGTTCTATCTATATGTGACATGGGTTTTTAATGTAAATTTGTAATGTAGAAATACTTCATACAGTATGTACAAGACAGGATACGAGGCACCAGATAAATTATCCAGAAACCACTCTCACCTTCTTGTTCATCTCAAGGAGCGGAGCTGGAGGTGCTCGCTGAGGCTTGTAACCTGGCAGAAGGTAAGCCGGCCGACATTTACACTGACTCTAGGTACGCTTTTGGCATCGCCCACAATTATGGGCCCATTGGTAGTAGGAACTTTATTGGATCATCGGGTAAGCCAATTGAGAGCGTAAGAGATGACAGACCTGACAACAAGGGTATGTGTAGCCAAGTGTCAGTAAATTGGCTTGTCCCTGGATACAATAATGCCACCACTAGGTTTGTAGCAGCCTACATGATATACGCACGGCGTTATATAGGTAAAACAGCAAAGGTACCTATGAAAAGTGCAGCCCGGCCAGATTACCCATCCCAGCGACTGCAGAACATACAACTACCCGAGGTAGAAGTGTATGGCAATGTGCTCGTGTGTGTAGACCTGTTCTCAGGGGGGTCTGAAGCCCGGCCAGTATCTTCCCCACTGCAGACGTGTGTAGTGACAGGGGAACAGTGCTTATCCCAAGTATTGAACTGGTGTTTGTACAATGATAAGATGTCAGCAGTTCTCCAGATGTTATTCCAAAGTTAGTTTGTTTAACCCCTTCCCCCTGCTTGCATTCTGGGCCCTAATGTCCAAGCCATTTTTTACATTTTTCCATTGTCACATTCGAAGAGCTGTAACTTTTTTATTTTTGCGTCGGCATAGCTGTATAAGGTCTTGTTTTTTGCGGGACGACTTGCAGTTTTTATTGGTACCATTTGAGAGTAGATGCGACTTTTTGATCACTTTTTATCACATTTTTTTTAAGTCAGGATTAACAGAAAACAGCAATTTTTCCATTGTTTTTTATTTTATTTTTTACGGCGTTCACAGTGCGGGTTAAATAATGTAACAGCTTTATAGTCGGGGTCGTTACGGACGCGGCGATACCAAATATGTGTAACTTTTTTGCTTTATTGTAGTTTTTTTAATAGTAAAGCAGTTTGTAAGGGGAAAAAGTGGGTTTTTCATTTTTTTTGTTTCACTTTTTTTTTTTTATTAACTTTATTAAACTATCCTCCGATCGCTATTATAATACACTGCAATACTTTTGTATTGCAGTGTATTACTGCCTGTCCATTTAAAACGGACAGGCATCTGCGGCATGATCTAGCAGGCATTCGCTCCAGGCAGACCTGGTGGTCTTTATTAGACCCCCGGCTGCCATAGAAGACACAGACACTCGGCGATTTTATCGCCGGGTGACAGTGAGATGAGAGGGAGCTCCCTCCCTCTCTCCAAAACCATTCAGATGCGGTACTCGCTATTGTGCACCGCATCTGAAGGGTTAAACGGGTGAGATCGATACTAATATCGATCTCACCCGGCAGAGCAGGGACGCCCCCAGCCCTCAGCTGCATCTGGCAGCTGAGAGCAGGGAGATTTCACGGCTCCCTGCTCTGTTTACTTTATTCTACAGCAGCTACGTAGAATAGCGGCGCTCTAGAATAAAGCCCACTAATGACCGCCGTAAAAAGGTGTATCGGCGGTCATTAAGGGGTTAATAACGATATTCACAAAGTGTTGTGGGAATATTGAATACTGAGCTTAAGTTTTATGCAAAGTTCTGGATCAGCCTTAGCATTGGACTATCGGAGGCATGCGTCAGTATTATGTTTGTGTAAATGATAACTTCTCAGTGCAAGTAGATTCCCATTTGAAAATGTTTTTGTTGTGAAAGGAAAATTTTAGAGCAGAGAATTCTGTGCAGTGTATATGTGTATGTATATATATATATATATATATATATATATATATATATATATATATATATATATATATATATATATATAGAGAGAGAGAGAAGAAGAATCAGTTTGTATGTATCAGTTTTAGTTACTGCCCAGTGTGAACGTTGAATTATCTGATTAAGATCTATTACTGATTATGGGATGTAAAGCTTGTTCTCCACAGGAAGTGTTCAACTGGGAGCGGAAGGCGTGAGAACCAGATGCTAACAGAATGTGGACGGATAAAGGAAGGTAAACCGGTAGCACCCAAGGCACTCTTGATGGCACTTGCATTGATGGTGTGACCTCACATATGCCCCAAGACTGCAAGGATCGATGTGGTAAGATCTAATTGGTATGTCCCAGGTTTTTACAGCTGATGCTGGTAAATTCTGTTAGAGCTGTTTGATTTGCCTACAGAACAGTCCTGGCAGACCGGTGCCAACCTTATCATACCCGCCTCCCACAAAGAGAACAGAACTTGAGAGGCCTTCCCAGGTAAAACGAACCAGAGTAGGGGGAGAAAAATTGGTTTGAGACACTTGTCAGATAAACATGTGGAATCTGTGTATATTTCTGTGAATAGGAGCTGTTCCAGGTAATCAGCTGAGATCAAGGTACAAATCCTGCTGAAAAGTGTAACACCAAGTGCAAATACAATGTACCCAGTAACTACACATTTTCTAGGTGCCCTGTCCAGTGGAAAAGAGACGTTTTTCTTACATAAAGGTGTTTGTCGACGTCGTTTAAGGGCCTGACATTATTATTGTATGTACTTAGAACAACGTTTATAGTGTATGCGGATGATGTTATCACCAGATTAGCATTTATTTTAACAATTGACAAGGGTTGGGTCCCCAGCAAGTGCCAGTGAACATGAACTAGAAGACTTTTAATATGATGAACTCCATCACTGAGATGCGGCAGGCGCATCTTGAGCCAGTACAACGCGTTTGTCATGAACTGACGGCAGTGTCACAATTCTAAGCAGCCGTGCAGACAAGTAACTTGCCAGAGGAAGAGGACAGATACGGAGGGTTTGTGGTAGTCACAATAAAACTCCACCACTCCGTCTACGTGGGAACTCACCCTAGGCTCACAGCATGAGGTGCTATGTACAGCCTTGTGACGTATACTAAAAGAGACGGTGTCTGACAGATGAGAAGGACCAAACCAAGTCCTGATGACATCAGCAAAGTAAAGTAAAGACCAAAGACCTGAGTGAATCCGTCAGCAGTATCAAGTGTTTTAATAAGTAAGTGACCAGGGGGGGGGGTAATAATAAATCCCCCATTGGACACCACTGTGCAGTTTGACTCCACAATTGTGTGGGTTACCCTGAGGGCGACAGTCAGTGAAGAGCAGAAATCAGAAGAAGAAGATGACGATTATGTACAGGACTTGGAATGAACTGATGGGACCCAAAACCTGAGGGTGATAGCATGAGATTGGTGATAGCATTATATTATTAATTGAGTTTATTTTGTCTGAGGTTTATAATTATAATGTGTGTAAATATGCCACGGTACTGCAAATTACAATCTGAGGAGTTTTATGTGGAGGTGTGAGGTGAAGGTCACTGGTTGTTGTCACTCATATGTAAGAAGTACATGGCAGCAATGAGAGCCCGGAGGTTATGTTACCCGGGTGTCTTTAGGTTTGAGGAAGATGCTGCTCATGACATGTTATATCTGCAGGGGTAAAAGTCCCATTAGGACGGTAAGTGACAGTGCGACAATTATGACCAATACAAGTGCCGTGGAGGAGAAGTTTGGATTATTGCCAATATTGGTAGGTTTAACAGAAAAGAATGCGAGGGGCTTGGAAGCCAGATTTGAGGGTCCATACCAGGTCCTCCTGATCTCGCCCACTGCACTTAAGCCAGAAGGAAGGCCGACATGGATCCACGCCTCTCACTGCAAGAGGGTCTCTTCCAAAGAATGACTATCACCATATACATCCTGTATCCTGAGGAGAATAGGGAAAGTTAGGATCATTCCGAAACCTTGGAAGTCCAGGTACAAAGGGGGGTTACTCATAAGGAGTAGCTCGTCTCAAGCTGGTGAAGAAATCCAAAACCCCTACCCGCCTGGTTCGAGTGGTCAGTAGTAGGTTGCTAGGCAAGACTCAGGGATAGAGTGATAGAGTAATAATATTTTTAGGGGGGACTGTCAGGGATCATTAGCATGTATATTGTTTGCAAAAATATTATACTTACAGACATATTTACATATATCAGTATATTACACAAAGAGCTTGAATGTTTGTAACAAGATGGAGTCTGCATAAGGAACACGCCTATGGAAGACACCACCCCTGGAATGCAAGAGGAGTGTACAGATGAACTCACAGCTGAATGGAGCCAATAGGGCTTAAGCACGTCCCACATCTCTAGGGAGGAAACTTGTAAATTCTTTGTTCAATAAAGCTCAGTTGTACTTCCTACTTCACTGAGGGAGGATGTCTACCAACATTTGTCTTCCTGGTATATCTCTTCCACGCATGCCCTCAGTTTCCAATTTAAAGAGGTGGTTATTCGGTGTGGAATAACAGGGAGAAGGAAATAACCCTGAAAACTTGACCTGTTCTTCTTCCGTCTCTGCTCAGTTTCTGACTTTAGTAACTCTCCTCTCCCGCTCTCTGACCACAACCTTCTCTCCTTTACTATCAAATATTCTCTGCCTCCTCAGGTCATCACTACGTATCAGACATACAGAAATCTACATGCCATTAACACTCAGAAACTCATAGACAGTCTACAGTCCTCATTGTCCCCTATCTCTTCCCTCTCCTGTCCCAATCTGGCTGCCAAACATTACAGTAAAAATGCATTGGACGAAGCAGCCCCCCCCTACACTCTGAACCACCCGAAAAAGACGATGACAACCCTGGCACATGCTTCAATCCCGCTTTCTTCAGCGGTGCTTGAGATGTTCCGAACGTCTGTGGAGAAAATCGCATTTGGCTGCAGATTTCCTTCATTATAAATTTATGCTCAAAATGTACAACTCTGCCCTTCACAGACCCAAACAAGTCTATTTCACCTATCTCATCTCCACACTATCTAATAATCCAAAACGCTTCTTTGATACTTTTCACTCCCTCCTTAGTCTTAAAGTGCAGACACCGATCACAGATCTCAGCACTGAAGACCTGGCCACTTATTTTAAAGTTAAAATTGACAAAATCCGGGATGATATTATCTCCCAGTCCCTTAGTATAACCGATTCCCTTCCCTCTCGCACTCCCTCTTCCTCACTTTCAGCATTTGACCCAATAACAGAAGTCACTAAGTCCTAAGCTCCTCTCTTCTTCTCGTCCCACTACCTGTCCTAGTGATCCTATCCCCTCACAACTCCTCCAGTCCCTCTCCCCAGCTGTCACTAATCATTAAAATATTTAACCTCTCTCTTTCTTCTGATATCTTTCCCTCCTCTTTTAAACATGTCATTATTAACCCATTACTGAAACCAGCTCTTGACCCATCTAGCACGACTAACTACCGACCAGTCTCTAATCTGCCCTTAATCTCCAAACTCCTGGAACGCTTGGTCTACTCTTGCCTTATCCGCGCTCTCTCTGCTAACTCCTTTCTAGACCCCTTACAATCTGGTTTCAGCACTCTACACTCCACAGAGACTGCCCTTACTAAAGTCTCAAATGATCTCTTGGCGGCTAAATCTAACGGCAAATACTCTCTACTGATTCTTCTGGATCTCTCTGCAGCCTTTAACACTGTAGACCACAAACCCCTACTTAACATGCTCCACTCTATTGGCCTCAAGGACGCTGCTTTCTCTTTGTTTTCCTCCTATCTCTCTGACCGCTCGTTCAGTGTGTCATTTGCTGGTTCTACTTCTTCTCCTTATCCACTTTTTATCGGGGTTCCTTAGGGATCAGTCCTAGGTTCGCTTCTCCTTTCTCTCTACACAGCCCCTATTGGACAAACCATCACCAGATTTGGCTTCCAGTACCATCTCTACGCTGATGACACCCAATTATATGCCTCTTCCCGTGACATCACCCCTGCTCTAATACAAAACACCAGTGATTGTCTGTCCGCTGTCTCTAACATCATGTCCTCTCTCTATCTGAAACTGAATGTTTCTAAAACTGTGCTCTCACCCACAGAGCTCTCCACAGTGCTGCACCTCCTTACATCTCCTCCCTCATCTACCATGTCTACCAGCCTACTCCTGCTCTACATTCTGCCAACGGCCTTAGATTAAAATCCTCCATAATCCGAACCTCCCTCTCCTGTCTCCAAGATTTTTCCCGTGCTGCTCCAGTCCTCCGGAATGTGCTACCACAGACAATCAGATTAATTCCCAACATCCACAGTTTTACATGTGCACTGAAAACACATCTTTTTAGACAGGCGTATAACATTCCCTAATCGGACTCCTTTCCTTTGCCACATTAGTCATCAGAATAAGATTCCCTCACACTCCTTGCACCCTAATGCACTTCATGTCCGTCAGACACGGATACTGGCTGGTGACCGGCTCATGCAGCATCATGTGTACCACCCCATGTGTATAAAAGATGGCTGGACCATTGTACTGAACAAACACTTTTAAATTTTATGTCTCCCTTATTTCCTCATAGATTGTAAGCTCTTGCGAGCAGGGTCCTCAATCCTATTGTTTGGATTGTAAATTAGCTTTGTCACTATGTAATGTCTGATATTGTCTGTTTATGTTCCCTTTAAATTGTAAAGTGCTGCGCAATATGTTGGCGCTATATAAATCAAGATTATCATTATTATTATTATTAGGGTTACACCCTAGAATTCTTAAAGAGCTTAGTTCAGTTATTTCTGTCCCCCTTTTCATAATATTCAGAGAATCTCTAGTGACTGGTATAGTGCCAAGGGAATGGCGCAGGGCAAATGTGGTGCCTATTTTCAAAAAGGGCTCTAGGTCTTCCCCGGGTAATTATAGACCAGTAAGCTTAACATCCATCGTGGGGAAAATGTTTGAGGGGCTATTGAGGGACTATATACAGGATTATGTGACAATAAATAGCATTATAAGTGACAGCCAGCACGGTTTTACTAAGGACAGAAGTTGTCAAACTAACCTAATCTGTTTTTATGAAGAGGTGAGCAGAAGTCTAGACAGAGGGGCCGCTGTGGATTTAGTGTTTTTGGACTTTGCAAAGGCATTTGACACTGTCCCCCATAGACGCCTAATGGGTAAATTAAGGACTATAGGTTTAGAAAATATAGTTTGTAATTGGATTGAGAATTGGCTCAAGGACCGTATCCAGAGAGTTGTGGTCAATGATTCCTTCTCTGAATGGTCACCGGTTATAAGTGGTGTACCCCAGGGTTCAGTGCTGGGACCACTATTATTCAACTTATTTATTAATGATATAGAGGATGGGATTAATAGCACTATTTCTATTTTTGCAGATGACACCAAGCTATGTAATATAGTTCAGACTATGGAAGATGTTTGTGAATTGCAGGCAGATTTAAACAAACTAAGTGTTTGGGCGTCCACTTGGCAAATGAAGTTTAATGTAGATAAATGTAAAGTTATGCATCTGGGTACCAACAACCTGCATGCATCATATGTCCTAGGGGGCGCTACACTGGCGGATTCACTTGTTGAGAAGGATCTGGGTGTTCTTGTAAATCATAAACTGAATAACAGCATGCAGTGTCAATCAGCTGCTTCAAAGGCCAGCAAGATATTGTCGTGTATTAAAAGAGGCATGGACTCGCGGGACAGAGATGTAATATTGCCACTTTACAAAGCATTAGTGAGGCCTCATCTAGAATATGCAGTTCAGTTCTGGGCTCCAGTTCATAGAAAGGATGCCCTGGAGTTGGAAAAAATACAAAGAAGAGCAACGAAGCTAATAAGGGGCATGGAGAATTTAAGTTATGAGGAAAGATTGAAAGAATTAAACCTATTTAGCCTTGAAAAAAGACGACTAAGGGGGGACATGATTAACTTATATAAATATATTAATGGCACATACAAAAAATATGGTGATATCCTGTTCCTTGTAAAACCCCCTCAAAAAACAAGGGGGCACTCCCTCCGTCTGGAGAAAAAAAGGTTCAAGCTGCAGAGGCGACAAGGCTTCTTTACAGTAAGAACGGTGAATTTATGGAATAGCCTACCGCAGGAGCTGGTCACAGCAGGGACAGTAGATGGCTTTAAAAAAGGGTTAGATAATTTCCTAGAACAAAAAAATATTAGCTCCTATGTGTAGACATTTTTCCTTCCCTTTTCCCTTCCCTTGGTTGGACTTGATGGACATGTGTCTTTTTTCAGCCGTACTAACTATGTAACTATGTAACTATGTAACTATGTAATATTCATCCATTATGTGGTTATACTAGGTGTAACCCATTAGCACATGCTGCCATCTAGTGGCTACTTGTGGTTATTATTCTACAGAATACTGATGGATTTACAGTTGAAAGTTTCACCTGGCATGAATTTATTTTAATAAAGTACAAAAAGGGTATTGTTTTCCAGTTAGTTGGCAGATATTCTCTCCTCCACCTGTCCCTATTTTCTTAAGGAAAACTCTTAGTGAACGAGTTAACATAAAACCATCTAATATTAAATTTTTCTTAAACCCGAGAATGCCTTTTACTTTATATGGCACACATATGGATATTTTTCATGAGAGCAAAGTGGAATATTTTCTCACTACATAATAAAGGTAATAACAACAATACATCTATTTTCTCAATTATAAATGTGATAAGCCCCCGGTGCCTGAGGTGGTCCAAATTATAAAGTTGCACCAATCACACTGATACACTGCTTTATTTAAAAAAAATAGAAAAAATAGTTTTTAAAGGTGTACATAGACTTTAAGTTGTCCAGAAAAATAAAAAGGAGGTTGGCAACTCTGACAGATATCCTGAAAGCCATATACCATATGGATAATGACCATGATATAGTGCATACATTGCCCTTAGACCTCATGTACATGACTGTGCTACGACTCTGTACAACCTCCGAGTTGTACTTAGCCATAATAAGGCACCCATAGACATCTATTGGGAAATCCTAGACCTCTATATGTCTCCAATTTCATACGGAAATATCCAGAGGGAGTTTTCTGTTGGATTCAAGATCAATCAGGCAGAAAAAAATTGGCCCATGTTACATTAGACACCATTTTATGGAGATATTCACCTTTAAGTATTGCTTCTAGGGAAGAATACATGAGCGATATGACTTAGGATTCTGCGTGTGTATATGTGTGCATAGGAGACAGCATATCTATAGCACTACGACCCTATAAACTATGGATAGGATTAGATACAGTGGCTCAGCAGACAGTATCACACATGATAGGATTAGATATAGGTCTCAGCTCACTGACATTGCGGCTCCAGCGCTGGACCCAGGAAAGGTAAAAATAATTATTATTTTGCTTCTGTATGTGTTAGTAATTATTTTTGTGTGTTTGTGTTATTTTACGGTCGTTGGACTACGTTGAATTCGAGGACTACTTCAATGACAGCGTTTTTTTATTCTCAATAAATGGTTAATGAGAGGTTTGTTTTATTTTTTATTTTAATAAAATATTTTTTCTATGCGCTTGTATTTTTTTAAACTGTATTATTACCGCCTTAGTAATAGCTGCTGGCTGATTGACAGCTAACACTAAACCCCATTATTACCCCGGTACCCACCGCCACCAGGGGTACTGTGAAGAGCCGGGTACAAACCAGTACCCGAACATCTGTAGCGATGTTCGGGCACTGGGGCGGCCTCAGGCTGTTAGTATTAGGCTGGGGATGGCCCAAAACAGTGGCCCTTTCCACCCTGGTAATGCTAGGCTGCTGCTGTGTTGTATCTGGCCAGTTATGAAAATTGGGGGGGAATGCACATCGTTCTTTCCAATTATTATGTTGTTTTGTTTTTTTTAAATGATGTGGGTTTTTCATAACCAGTCAGATACAATAAAGCAGCAGCAGGCTAGCATTACAGGGGGGGGCGCTGTTTCTAGCCTTTCCCAGCCTGATATCAGCCCGCGGCTGCCCCAGTATCCGACCATCACTACAGATGGTCAAGTACTGGATTGTATCCGGCTCTTCCCGGCACCCCTGGTGGCTGTGGGTACCAGGGTAATCATGGGGGTAATCTGCACCGGCTAACACTAAGCTCCGCCTTAGTAATGGACGCTGTCAATCAGCCAGCGGCCATTACTAAGACGGTAGTAATAAAGTTTAAAAAAAACACAAAGACATAGGAAAATATTTTATTGAAATAATGAGGGTTGTGTTGGGCACAATCCTCATTAACCATGTTACTGATAATAAAAAAAAGCCATCCTCGAAGTAGTCCTCGAATCCAACGTAGTCCAACATCCGAACCTGTAAAAAAACACAACCACAAAAAAAAACTATTAGTAACACATGTGGTAGGCTTAGATACAGTGCCCATGTATGATACTGTCTGTTGGACACTGTACCTCAAGGTAGGCTTAGATACAGGGTCCAGCAGACAGTAATCTTATACAGTATAAGATTACTGTCTGCTGGAGCCTTGTATCTAAGCCTACCATGTGGTTACATAAGATGCTTAGATACAGGGCCCCAGCAGACAGTAATCTTATACAGTATAAGATTACTGTCTGCTGGGGCCCTGTATATAAGCCTACCGTGTGGGCCCTGCTTATATACAGGGCCCATCAGGCAGGATCACACATGGGCCCTGTATATAAGCCTACCACGTGATTGGCTTAGATACAGGGCCCAGCAGACAGCATCACACAATCTGTGATCCTGTCTCTTGGGCCCTCTAAGCCTGCTTTAAGTGGTTGTCCAGTCCCTACACATTGATGGCCTATCCTGAGGATAGGCCATCAATAGCTGATGGGTCGTCGGTCCGACCGGGTCCCCGCCAATCAACTGTTTTGAAGGGGCCCCAACGCTCGTATGAGAGCTGCTTCCCCTTAATTTCCCTTACTTGCTCACACTGTGAATCGCCGACACGGATTCACAGTGTGAGCAAATGACCGGAACGAAGGAGAAGCAGCTCTCGCACCAGCGCTGCGGCCCCTTCAAAACAGTTGATTGGTGGGGTCCCGGGAGTCGGACCCCGACCTATCAGCTTCAGCAGACAGGGATATTAATCTTACCCTCCTCTTCAGCCGCAGCGGAGGTACTGACTCTATCCAGGGTCGGGATGTTGTGCGCGGCGCACAGCGCTGTGACGTCAGGTCCTCCGATGCGCTCCAGAACCAGGCGGTTAAGTACTGTCAGTTACTATAGTAACAGGGGCCCGTGGCCCCAGTTACTATAGTAACTTTTTATTGATGTGGTGCGGGAGGCCGCAGACACCCCAGGCTTCAGGGCCCGGTCGCAATTGCGACCGCTGTGACCCCTATAGCTACGCTACTGTCTGAGACCCACAGCTATCTCTAGAACGGGGCCCCCTAAACTCCATTCTTCCATAGAAGTGAATGGGAGTTACGGAAACAGCATAGCAAAGCGAGCTAGGCTGTTTCTGTAGCTACAGAGTTCCGGAAACAGCATAGCTCGCCGTGCTACACTGTTTCTGCAATTTCAGTAAATTCCGTTTTATATTCACTTCTATGGGAGTTATGGAAACAGCATAGCAAAGCGAGCTAGGCTGTTTCTGTAGCTACAGAGTTCCAGAAACAGCATAGCTCGCTGTGCTACACTGTTTCTGCAATTTCAGTAAATTCAGTTTTATATTCACTTCTATGGGAGTTAGAGAAACAGCGTAGCTCAGTGAGCTCTCGACTGGTCCACAACTCCCGACCACCTAACCAGGAAGTGGCCGGGAGACAGCAGAGTCGAGTAAGCTAGAATGGGGTTTAGGGGGACCCATTCTAGAGATATGTGAGGGTCCCAGATGTGGGACCTGCATCTATCGGACATTTATGGCATATCCTGTGCATATCCTTGGTCACACTTTTAAAAACATCTGGTAGTGGGTCTTGCAGCATTTCCATATCTGAAATCATATACACTGTAGGTTTGCTGGAAGTGCAATAAAATGAATTTATTAATATTTCCATAGGGACAGTTTTTGACACTGTATAAATTGTCTCTCGCCTCATAGTAAATGTCTCTAGTACTAACGGCTGTTCCGAAACTGCCACAAATTCTATGCCACATTTGACTTGACGTTCATTAACTCTACTTTTGTAAGAAAAAATTCTGTCACACAGGTGCGATTATGAAGCCATGCCTATGCTAAACCCACACATCAACCATTTTAAAATACGAAATTCCAAAGTGTCTTTTCTCAAACAATGGTACTTAAAGAGGCTCTGTCACCACATTATAAGTGCCCTATCTCCTACATAAGGAGATGGGCGCTATAATGTAGGTGACAGTAATGCTTTTTATTTAAAAAAACGATCTATTTTCACAACGTTAGGAGCGATTTTGGTTTATGCTAATGAGTTGCTTAATGCCCAAGTGGGCGTATTTTTACTTTCGACCAAGTGGGCGTTGTACAGAGGAGTGTATGACGCTGACCAATCGGCATCATGCACTCCTCTCCATTCATTTAGACAGCAGAATCGCGTTCTTACTAGAACATGATCTGCAGCCACATACACAGCGATTCTGCTTGATTAACGTTAATCCAGTGTCCTGATAATGAATACACATGATCATCCAGCCTGGACGTCATGTGTATTCAGAATCCTGACACTTCTGACTCTTTTCTGTGAGATTTACAGCAAGGGAAACTAAATCTCGTTTACCTCCGTAATCTCGCGAGATTACGTTTCCCGTGCTGGAATCTCACGGAAAAGATTCAGAAGTGTCAGGATTCTGAATACACATGACGTCCAGGCTGGATGGTCATGTGTATTCATTATCAGGACACTGTATTAACGTTAATCAAGCAGAATCGCTGTGTATGTGGCTGCAGATCGTGTAGTAAGAACGAGATTCTGCTGTCTAAATGAATGGAGAGGAGTGCATGATGCCCATTGGTCAGCGTCATACACTCCTCTGTACAACGCCCACTTGGTCGAAAGTAAAAATACGCCCACTTGGGCATTAAGCAACTCATTATCATAAACCAAAATCGCTCCTAACGTTGTGAAAATAGATCGTTTTTTTAAATAAAAAGCACTGCTGTCACCTACATTACAGCGCCGATCTCCTTATGTAGGAGATAGGGCACTTATAATGTGGTGACAGAGTCTCTTTAATGGTGATTAATAAACATGGCACATGCAATCTGCTATAATTTTCATTCTCTCTTGCACCAGTTTGTCACTCTGATAAACCTGCCCCTATGCTTCATCAGCCAAGGGTTTAGTTGGTGATATGGGGGGCTAAGATTAAAGCCTGTAGAAGGAAACGTACCCTAAATTTATGTTACTGCTACAAATCTTGCCATAGAATAGCCTATAAATGGAGCACATTTGATAGTATTCTGCTACTGTAATAACAGGTAGGACAATATTTTATTATTCTCAGATTTTTTGAAACACATTCCATATAAGGATAAATGGCTTTTAAAAGAATAAAATATATAATTACAATACTTTTATTCTGTTACATTTGTCTCATTTTCTCTCACCTGCGCAAAACTGTACCCTCTATCACCTTTTACTGAATTGTTTTAACAAGTATCCCTGCTTGATTTACTCCTAAGGTTAAGGGCACTTAAAGCGACACCGGCAGAGAATTTGTCAGGTTATAACTATAAAAGATCTATTGTTTGACTAGATCAATGACAGCATTTAGTTATTAACACAAGTTAACTTTTTGGTTCTGTGTCTCCGTATCTATGGGCACTTTGGCAACATATCAAGGTAATATGAAATGATTTTGCTCACAAACAAGTCAGCAAGTATGGAAGACATGAGAGACTATTACAAGCCTAAACCTCTGCAACAATGCATCCAATGTATCAATGACCCTAACACAACAATTTGTGTCAGTTATGGAAAAAGATAAAATATAAAAACAATGCATTTCAGAAATGACAGGAAATTTTGTATGTTCATAATGGGAATGCCTTCTGCTCGAAGTAAAAGGCAAATCAATGGCATTCGATCACCCACATTTAATGTGGAACAAAGCCAATTAATATGAATGGGTATGAGCCAAAAATATATTCTACAAATGTGAGCCAGCAGTCTTCAATTCAATATAATTTAGGAATATGATAGAAGATAAGTGTTAACCCTATGAATTAATATTAAAAGGTTAATGTAATACCTCCTTGTGGTGCACGAAGAGTTAGTAAGGTTGTAGGTCCCCTTGCCCAATATGTGAAGGGAGTCACAGCAAAATCAAATTCTGTATATGGTTCCAGTCCTTTCACAGTATAGAATGCTTCAGTAAATGTTTCAGGTGTAAGACAGTTGTCATATTTTGATCCGAGCTTATAAAAAATAAAGATATGGATAATGCATGGATTATTTGCATGGTCAGTCATAGATTCATTGTAATGACAAAACTGCTTATATGGACAGAATTATTCAATGAGATTATGTACTACGTTGTTCAGCTCCATAGACAGGGATATAACTACCAGCATTGTATGATCATGACAGTATGATGGTATTCTACTGAGTGGAATTACTACATGGCACTATTGTGATACATCAATGTGTGGGGAAAATTTAGGTTGTGGAACGGTAGTACTTTCTTAATTTGATGATAAATGGGTTTTCCAAGATACATTTTTATATTGCCAATTAACCTAAGGTCTACTCCGCTCTAGCTTTGTAATGTACTTACTTTTTTTTAAATGCCAGCCTTGAAGTCGTTTCTGTAGTCTTACGTAAATAATGCCAATTTCACACGAGCGTCATATGGGCGCATTTCGGGCCATTTTAGTGCCGCAAATCAAGGTGCAATAGTGGGTCTGATGTGCTGAACTGTCACAATCCGTGGGTATGTGCACCCACTAGGCTGCACTGCCGTAGAGGAGTAGCAGCTGTTCAAACAACAGTCCGAGTACAAGAGTACCTTTAATAGTCCAGACAGTAATGGAGGCTCGGTACAGATGAACTTGCAGACACCAGACGTGGTGTATATCAGCAAGCGTGACAAGTGGCACAACACGACTCCAAGAGTTTAAGGCACAAGAACAAATATAGCATGGGACACAGGATACAGGTAGCAGGGCACGGGAACAACGGGAACAGGATAACACTAAGGGACCATTTGCTAAGACTAACATGGGTAAACACAACAATGCTCAGGCAAGGAGTAAAGGGGCAGGGCGTTCATGGGCTAATTAATGATTATTTTCCTGTGCGCGCGCTGGCCCTTTAAGGCCAGCCACGAGCATACGCGCGCACCCTACGGGACACAGCAGAATTGAGTGGAAGCACAGATCCATGGCTGTAGCTGTTGGGGGGTGAGTAATCCCAACGGTCCGCAGACGTGGACGCTACATGAACTATGAGCTTATAATGCTACGAGTTGGGATTTTCAGGAGCATAATATGACCACAGAAATGCGCCTGAATGACGCTCGTGTGAAACTGGCCTAAAGCCTATTTACTGTATTGTACAACTTTTCTAGTATATTTTGTTCAATTTCTTCACCATTTTAATTATGTCTGCTTCTTGTCAGTGAATGGAAACATTTATTGTTTACATTCAGATGCCGTAAATCCCTCCTCATCGTCCCATACTCACACACATGATGATCACGGTACACTGAAGCAAAAAGGTATGTATAGTAATCCCCGGCTCTTAACTCAATATAAATTATGTTTAACCAAAGCAGGTAAAAATTATATGTTAGGTGAAATCCTTAACACCCCAAAGTAGATACAAACAGATATGTAAATTTTACCGCTCAGACAGTCATTTAGAAGGGCAGTCCAACAGTATTTTCAGAGGGTCCCCTCCAAAAATACTGTTGGATGGCTGGACTGCCTTTCTAAATGACTGTCTGAGCGGTAAAATTTACTTATCTGTTTGGATCTGGGTAAACTGTATCAAAGTTCTTACCCTAAAATCAGGGACATGAATGACTGAATACGGGAATATAGCCAAACTAGAATATTTCAATTCACTGAACATTTCTGTCACTGGTATTAATTTAAAAATGTGCAGTTTTGCTTTGGCAGTTTCCATGTATTCCAATGCATTATAAGCTGCTGGATGCCTTTGGCTATTTATTCCATCAGACAGATCTCCCTATTGGCTCAGTATCCAGCCTCTTCAGTCATCTCCTAAAAGTTCATCTAAGCGGAATTCTGATCAAATTAAAGTTGATTTTGTTTGTATCGATGATGATTTAGCTTAGATGAGCTATCAGGATAAGACAGGAGGGGATGAAGACTGAGCCGATAGGGAGCTTGTCTGACAGAATTGATAGTGAACGGTATCCAGCAGCTTGTAGTGTATTGGAATTATTAATTTAAACCAACTACAGAAATCTTTTTATTTTATCACACAATAGATGTAATAAAAAATGATGCTAAGATCTCTATAGCCTTTAAGGCAGCTGTATAAGAGTTGTAGCATTTTGTTATAATAATACTATAACAACTTCAAGTCGTTTTCTCATCTCGGAATGGGGGTAAGAGGACTAATACCTATTAGACCTATTTATTACAAATCATATGGATATGCTATAAGTGTCTAAAATGGGAACCCCCTTCAATATTATAATTTTGTAAGTATAAAACGGTGATGTTAGCAATGTATACCAGCTCCTGTAGCACTGCAGACGCCACACAATAGAATAATGTTCCATATTCTGTATTTGATGTCTCCGTCCATAGGATAATAAAATCAGAATAATTTCCTCTGATTTCAAAGGAGGAGCCTAAAATAATGTCAGGTATCACTTTAGGGGCATACGAGAAATTGCCTGTAAATCAGAAATTTGGTGATTAAACATCATTAACCATATATGTATGCTGCTCTTACCCTTATGTTACTCTTGTATGTATGTTACTTTTACTAAGTGTATGTATGATATATGTTACTCTCTAAGGACCAGCGATTGTAAAAACCTACTATGTCGCACTGGGATTACTCCACGCTGCACTTAAAACTATGGATAATAACTTTTGGCGGTCGAATAATGATAGTTTTTACGATAGTAATGAAGATTCACATTGCTTAAAATGCTATTGAGGCGTGCAGATATGGTGAATGAGAGCCCCCTCCCATTCAGCAATGGACAGCTTATTTATTTATGTCATTTTATGTACTATTATATAATACTATTAATTAATAATTAGGAAAAAAATCTACCTCTCATTGTTTCCACTTACCTGGCAATGGTTTAAGAGCATTTAGTCCCAGTATAAAGCTTGTGAACTCTGCAGGTTGGGATATAGTAGTATAAGAAGTTTGGTTGACCTCTTGCACAGTAATATATTTCTGCTCATTGATCCAAAAGAGCCGATAGCAATGGAAAATTAAAGCATGCTGGGAAATTTCTGAATAACCCCATGATGCAAATTCTGTGACTTTCACATCAAAAGTTCTATAAAAAGAAAAAATAATAGCCAAAGTAAAAAAGTAACACATATCCTGGTCTATAGGGAATACTTGGGCCACATTCACCATGCCGTTTCTGAAAATCTGCAACAGAGTACTGTACAATGCATATGAATGGGGGGGGGGGGGAACCTGCGCACATTTGACGGCATGTTGTGGATTTTTTTTAATCTTTAGCATTCTCAATCTGTTGCAGAGTTCGTCCACACTTTGCAAAGTAAAGGGTGAAATCCCCACATACAATTTTGCTGCAGATCTCAGACCATTCCCACAGTGGAAATTTTCCACTATATGTCAACATGGCCTTAAAGATCTCCTCCACCTAAGGCCTCATGCACACTTCCGTCGGCCATCGTACAGCCGCTAATGAAGGATCCGTGAAACACGGACCGCACATGGATCGCTAACGTGTGCAGTCCGTTGTTTCACTGACCAAATGAATGAAAAGGCCGAGACTGTTCCATCAAAAACAGACAGGAGTAGGACCGTTAAAACAACGGAAGTGTGCATGGCCCCATTGAGATTAATGTGTCTGGGTGCTATCAGTTAAAAAAACGGATATCACCTCAAGAAAATAACTAAAGTGGGCATGAGCCCTAAAAAGATATTATGTGCTCAGCAATGTTTCTCTTCTCTGTAAGGCCACTTTAGGGTCAATTCACACAGAGTTTTTTGTCACGTTTTTTGATGCGGAAACCGCGTCGGAAAACGCACCAAAAATTTGCCAAAAATGCCTCCCATTGATTTCAATGGGAGGCGGAGGCGTTTTTTCCCCAAGAGCGTAAAAACCATCTCGCGGGAAAAAGAAGCGACATGCCTTATCTTCGGGCGTTTACGTCTCTGACCTCCCATTGACATCAATGGGAGGCAGAGAAAGCGTATATTTTGCTGCGTAAAACACGGCAAACAGCGTGAAGGCAGATCAAAATCTGCCTCAAAATTCCAAACTGAATTTTGAGGCAGAATTTTCTGCCTGCAAAAAAACTCAGTGTGAACATACCTGTGAAGGATGGTTTATTTGCTTATATTCTCTGTATGAAATTACATTGTGAATTATCAAGCAGGATGCCGAATTACTAAGATATGTAATATGTGAAAGTGATGATAATGTTTAAATAATTTAGTTTCGTGCAGCAGCCATCTTGTCTGGAGTTCCCATCTTGGTTTTATTGTAGTGAATAGAAAAGTCATTGTTCCTTTAATACAAGTAATGTTGATTTCATATGTTTTATCTTTGACCTTGTAGGGAGTGAGATGGGAGGATGGCAAGTATGCGTGAAGGAAGGTCTCCCCCCATCTCCACGGGAACATTCTGTCCAAAAGAGATAAGGCCACCTAATGTGTGAAGAATTATAATGATGTATCTGGGATGTATTTTATTGTATGCTTTTTACTGAATAACAAATATTGTCACATTGTCTCTGATTGGTTAATCTCAAGCCTACACCCCTTCTGAATTTCAGTTTAACAGTTTGAGTCTGGTAATAAATCCTTCAGAGGAGTATTTTTGAGCATATCAGCAGCGTCTGTGTGTTTTCTTCTCCTCTCTCGATATATATCGGTGAAATATCCTAATTAGGATACTGACTAATGGAGTCTGGCCTTGAGAGTCTGTTTGGACTTGTCTAAATTTCAGTCTAATATATTTTGAGCCATTGATTTCCACGACATACCCTTACACGCCAGTATTTTAGTCAGTATTTAGCTTCAGTATTTGTAAGCCAAAACCAGGAGACAAACCTACACATGAAAGTATAATGGAAAGATTTGTACCTCTTCTGTGTTTAGGACCCACTCCTGGTTTTGGCTCCCAAACACTGATGCAAAAAATACTGACCAAATACGGACCAAAATACTGCCATGTGAAACTGGCCTAGGTGGATGGTGGGAAGTTTCAGCTATTAAGTTTCAGCAGTGCTCTCCGCGCTATCACACAGTTCAGAGCGGGAGCGACCCACACATCAGAGCAGCTCTGCGGCCAGCACTGAACATCCAGTCACTTCATTTGCTTATATGGAGGGCGCATTCCAAAATCTAGAACAATAGCTAAAGGTGCTGGAACTATACTTTATATATTGTTTGGCTCCTTTAGTATAGCCAAGACAGCTTACGATGCAGGCATAGTCCTCATATCACTGAGTCATCATACAGTGATGCCTATTTTATAGGATACAGGAAATATTATTTGGAGCTAATGGTATCAAGCTTCTATGTCTATATATACTAAGGCCACCGCATAGGGGCGACAATTACGTCCCATATAACTCTATATTCACTCTAATCATATAGTTATTTCCCAAACCTATCTTTACTATGAATTATACACCTAGAACAAATTCTAGGTGTTATTATTGATACAAGTGATAAATCTTAAAAATACCTGCAACAATTATGCAAAATATCGTAAAACATTACATTTATCATGATGCAGTACAGTTAGGCACAAATTGTTTATAAAGGCTTATTTTTGTCCCATTATAGTGCAGAATTGGGGGTTCACTACACTTGCTATATTCATACTGATATCAGACATTTTAATCATATTTTGTTTATGTAATGAGACAATTCAATGAAGTTTATTATTTTCATATTTTTTGTTAATATAACAACAAACTAGTCTTCCTTTCCCCTTCCTAGTATTACTTATTGTATATATATTTTGGTGGTGTACACCTTGTGTGGTTCATCCTATCCATATTCGATTTTCTAATTGAGAGGGTAGTTACAAACCTTTTCTATATCACACACAACCTGTGGACAGGTGTGGCGCTATTTTTGGAAGAATTCAGCCATGTTTTTGTAATCCGGGCTACCCCCTTCAAAGTGTAATTCATAGCAAAAGATTAAATGTTTTGAAATTTTTGGTTAAAGATTGGACCTTCTAAACTGCTCACACAAATCTATATCCGCAGAGGATCCCCTGATTCTGAGATTGAAAGGTGTTGCTCTGATCCATACAGTTGAAAACATTGGTCCCAACATAGTGAGACAGGCTGTCCGGGCTGGGTGCCATAGCCAGCTCTCCTACAACCCTGTTGCATCCACAGTTAACTGAGCTTTAAACAAGTATTGATAGGGTATAATTGTGATAATTGCAAGGACTCCCTTACCCCTCTTTGCGTATATATGCATGGTACATATTGATATGCAACCCATTCTTAATAAGCCAGTACATTTGTCCATCTTCGAGGTTTAGTGTTAGAGACACCACCTGTAAATAATATATTAAACAGAATATTACATTTTGAGTTGAAAAAGAAAATACAACCTAAGTATTTATTCTCATTTCATATACTGTTTCTAAGTTTAGTCATAACCATCATTAATAAACACATCACAGATTGATGGCGCATTAAATTGTTTAGGTACCCCTATTCTCTACAACTTTAACTATACTCATTTCTGCTCATTTGTGATTTTGATATCCATGTTTATTAAACATACAAAAGCCAATCATATCATAAATGAAATCTAGAACATCCAAGTAGACCATAACAGGGTATCTGAACATGAGCTGTCTAACCCCTCTTTAAAGAGTTTAGGAAACCCAGTTTCGTAAACCCTATTAAGGAATTCTGAGTTAAAAGAGGGGGTCCCCTGTTCAGGATCCTCATCTCTTGGCCAGAGTGGAGAACAGTTACAGAGAGTGCTTCTCGCTCTGAAGGATGTGTCCTGTGTTACACAGACAACCCATTGATGTGAATAGGCAAAAAAAGGCTTATTTTTGTTTTGTGTATAGCTGTTTTAGTTAATGGGCCATTTATGGGTTGTCTGCAATCTTGCTTCCTTCTTCCCCTCTGTTATGGCTCCCCTAATGCAGCCTACATTCCCATCATACCTCTGACTTAGCAGAAGAAGAGATGGCAGAGTCTCATCACACTGCACTGAGCCCTATCTAAGTGCAGCAAGTGATAGATCAGCATCTCAGAACTTCTCTCCCCACACTGCAAAGTCTCAGTGTATCCTATGTGATGCTGCTTCAGCCTGTCTCTCCTGCCTCCTGCTTGTAATAGATTTATCCATGTCAGCCCTTACAAGCAGGAGTCAGGGGAGAGCAGTGTGGAGATGCATCTCAGAAATACACTGGACTCTCTGCACACAGCAGTCACAGATAGTATAAACAGTTATGTGAGTCAGGGGAGTTTTATTACCCTGAAGCTAATCATTGTAACGACTCCCCTATTATATCACTGCTCTCCTGCTTCCTTAGATGGGGCAGAAATGATCTCTTCAGCAGCACTATATGTATGGGGGACATACAGAGAAACCGAGAGCTGCCAGGCGGGATTTGATAGGTGATGATGTAATCATGTAGTTCACAGGAACTTATCTACACCTCCTGTCTACACATGAGAGCATGTCTATTCTGGTTGTCAGACTAAGATCAGATGACATAGCTGCCCAAAATAAAAGGGTTCAAAGTATATAGATGCAACTGAGCTGGGAAGAAACAAGTGACACTGCTGGAATATTGCTGGTGAATTAACATGATCTGTGCAAAACAAAAAAATGCTGGAGTGGTTCTTAACCCCTTCCCGACATTTGCCGTACATGTACGTCATGGAAAGCATTGACTTCCCGCATCTTGCCGTACATGTACGCCGAATGTTTGGGACCGGCTCAGAAGCTGAGCCGGTGCCATGATCACCGGATCTCAGCTGTATCTTACAGCTGACATCCGGCTGTAACGGCGGGGACCGAAATTAGCTTCGATCCCCGCCATTAACCCCTTAAGTGCAGCGCTCAAACGCGATCGCTGCACTTAAGGTGTTTGCAGCTCATCGGAACCCCAGTAATGAAATTGCCGGGGTTCCGGTGGCTGCAATGGCAACCGGAGGCCTAATACTGGCCTCCCGGTCTGCCTAGCACCGAAGCCGGTCAAGATCCGCCCGTAGCTGCCGGCAAGATGGCGCCGGGTCAGGAACTGATCCGGTGTAATCAGCGGTGGAAGTCAGCTGTACTGTACAGCTGACATCCACCTGTAACGGCAGGAACCGGAGCAAGCTCCGATCCCTGCCATTAACCCCTTCGATGCAGCAATCGAAAGCGATTGCTGCATCGTAGCGGTTACTAGCAGATCGCCAGCCCTGACAGGCAATCAGGACTGGCGACTGCTGTTATGGCAACAGGAGACACAATGGTCTCCTGCTCTGCCATTATGGAAGCCGATTTAGGCCCCGCCGGGAGGCGAAGCCTAATCGGCTTGCTGTCAGTGAATGACTGACAGATCGAATACATTGCACTACATAGGTAGTGCAATGTATTAGAAAAAAAAAAATCTGACCGTTGGACCTTCAAGTCCCCTAGTGGGACTTGAGAAAAAGTGTAAAAAAAGTATAAAAAAGTGTAAAAAAAAGTGAAAAAAATAAAGTAGAGTACAGTAAAAGTTTCAAGTAATCAAATAAAACACAATCCCCCTTTTACTCTTATCAAGTCCTTGAAAAATAATAATAAACCATATGTATTTGGTATCGCCACGACCGTAACGACCGGAGGTATCAAAATATTATATTTATTGCAGGCGGTGAACAGCGTAAAAAAAAAACTTAAAAAACTTTACCAGAGTTTCTGTTTTTTGGTCACTTTGCCCTACAAATATTAGAATAAAAAGTGATCAAAAAGTCGCACGTATCCAAAAATGGTACCTATAAAAACTATAGCTCGTCCCGCAAAAAACAAGCCCTCATACATCTCCGTCGACAAAAAAATTAAAAAGTTATGGTTCTCACAACTTGGCGACAGAAAAAATACATTATTTTTACAAAAGTAATTTTATTGTGCAAAAAGTTGTAAAATATGAAAAAGTTCTATAAATTAGGTATCGCCGGAATCGTACTGACCCACAGAATAAAGTTAACATGTAGTTTATAACGCATGGTGAACGCTGTATAAAAAAAACCCGAAAAAAGCTGTGCCAGAATTGCGTTTTTTTGTTTACCTGACATCCCAAAAAATAGGATAAAAGGTGATCAAAAAGTTGCATGTACCCCAAAATGGTACCAATAATAACTACAGCTCGTCCCGCAACAAACCAGCCCTACCGCTACGTCTATGAAAAATAAAATTAGTTATGGCTCCAATAAGTCAGGAAATAAAAAAATATGCAGTTGTGCCCGAGGGGAACATTTCTTCTGTTTGAAGAGGCGATTTATCAAGGACCTAAAATTAGGGAACCAGGAAAGGGAGGGCCCAAACATATCCGCTGGAAGCGACGGTGCCCGTATTATACCAGGACAACACTTCCTAGCAAAATTCCCCAAACTACAAAGGCGCGGAGTGTGGACCAAAGGGGGGATAATAAAGGACGCCATTTATCAGTGCGACACCGGCCTGTGCGGAAAGGATTGCTTCACAGCGTAACACACATCTATGGATTATTTTATTGTTTTTTTTTACCCCATTATTATACCACCTGACTATGCCCCTTATATACTCCGCCCGGCTTACATATGCCCTACATTATAAACGGAAACACCAGTAAGACTCCAAACAAAACTACTACCAAGCAAAATCCACGCTCCAAAAGCCAAATGGCGTTTCCTCCCATCTGAACCCTACAGCGTCCCCAAACAGCAGTTTCCTTCCACATATATGGCATCGTCATACCCGGGAGAACCCTTTTAGCAATTTTTGGGGGATGTGTCTCCAGTGGCACAAGCTGGGCACGACATATTTGCCCCTGAATGGCATATCTAGGGAAAAATATAAATTTTTAATTTGCACCATCCACAGCGCATTCATTTATGGAAAAGACCTGTGGGGTGAAAATGCTCACTACACCCCTTAATAAATGCCTTGAGGGGTGCAGTTTCCAAATGGGGTCACTTCCCAGGGGTCTATTTTTATTATTTCACATCTGAGCCTCTGCAGTTGTGAACCAATACTTTGTAAATCGCCAAATTAGGCCTCAATTTTACATGGTACGCTTTCACTCCTGAGCCTGGTCGACTGTCCAGGCAAGAGATTAGGGCCACATGTAGGGGGTTTCTAAAACCAGGAAACCCAGCATAATAATTAGAGAGCTGTCTTGTTATGGTGGCACAAGCCGGGCACCACATATTGTCCACATATCTGTGGAAAAAATCCCATTTTCACTCTGCAACATCGAGTTCACACTAATTTCTACAAAACACCTGCAGGGTTAACATGCTCACTACACCCCTAGGTAAATGCATTGAGGGGTGTAGTTTCCAAAATTTGGTCACTTCTGGGGGGTTTCCACTGTTTTGGGCCCACAGGCACCCAGAAACCAATCCAGCAACATCTGCACTCCAAATTGCGGTCCTTCCCTTCTGAGCCCTGCCGTGTGCCCAAACAGCAGTTTATGACCACATATGGGGTATTGCCGTACTCGGTAGAAATTGCTTTACAAATGTTGTGGGGTTTTTTTTCCTTTATTTGTTGCAAAAATTAAAAAAAGGATTGTTTTTATTTTCACTGCCCAATTCTAATAAATTCTATGAAACATCTGTGGGGTCAAAATGCTCACTACGCCCCTAGATGAATTCCTCAAGAGGTGTAGTTTCCTAAATGGTGTCACTTTTTGGGCGTTTTCATTGTTTTTTCCCCTCAGGGGCTTTGCAAATGTGACATGGCCGCCGCAAACCATTCCTGCTCAATGTGATCTCCAAAAGCCAAATAGCGCTCTTTCCCTTCTAAGCCAAGCCGTGTCTCCAAACAGCCGTTTATTACCACATGTGGGGTATTGTTTTACTCGGAAGAAATTGCTTTACAAATTTTGTGGTGCTTTTTCTCCTTCAGTCCTTGTGGAAATGAGAAAAAATAAGCTAAACCTACATTTTCTTTGAAAAAATGTAGATTTTTATTTTCAGGGCCTACTTCCAATAATTTCTGCAAAAAAACTGTGGGGTCAAATCGCTCACTATACCCCTAGATAATTTCCTCAATGGGTGTAGTCTCCAAAATGGGGTCACTTGTGGGGGTTTCCACTGTTTTGTCTCCTCAGGGACTTCGTAAATGTGACATGGCCTCCGCAAACCATTCCTGCTAAATGTGATCTCCAAAAGCCAAATGGCACTCCATCCCTTCGAAGCCCTGTCGTGTCTCCAAACAGCCGTTTATTACCACATGTGGGGTATCGTTTTACTCGGGAGAAATTGGTTTACAAATTTTATGGTGATTTTTCTCCTTCAGTCCTTGTGGAAATGAGAAAAAATTAGCTAAACCTACATTTTCTTTGAAAAAATTTAGATTGTCATTTTCAGGGCCTATTTCCAATAATTTATGCAAAAAACCTGTTGGGTCAAAACGCTCACTATACCCCTAGATAATTTCCTCAATGGGTGTAGTTTCCAAAATGGGGTCACTTGTGAGGGGTTTCCACTGTTTTGTCCCCTCAGGGGCTTTGTAAATGTGACATGGCCTCCGCAAACCATTCCTGCTAAACTTGAGCTCCAAAAGCCAAATAGCGCTCTTTCCATTCTCAGCCCTGCCGTGTCTCCAAACAACCATTTATTACCACATGTGGGGTATTGTTTTACTCGGGAGAAATTGCTTTACAAATTTTACGGTGCTTTTTCTCCTTTAGTCCTTGTGGAAATGAGAAAAAAAATCGCTAAACCTACATTTTCTTTGAAGAAATGTTGATTTTAATTTTCACGGCCTACTTCCAATAATTTCTGTAAAACACCTGTGCGGTCAAAATGCTCACTGTACCCCTAGATAATTTCCTTGAGGTGTGTAGTTTCCCAGATGGGGTCACTTTTGGGGGATTTTGACTGTTTTGGCACCGCAAGAGCCCTTCAAACCTGACATGGTGCCTAAAATTTATTCTAACAAAAATAAGGCCCCAAAATCCACTAGGTGCTCATTTGCTTCTGAGGCCGGTGCTTCAGTCCAGTAGCAGCCTAGGGCCACATGTGGGATATTTCCTAAAACTGCAGAATCTGGGCAACAAATATTGAGTTGCATTTCTCTGGTAAAAACTTCTGTGTTACAAAAAAAATTGTACTAAAAATTTATTTCTGCAAAAAAATATGACATTTGTAAATTTCACCTCTACTTTGCTTTAATTCCTGTGACATGTGTAAAGGGTTAAGACATTTTCTAAATGCTGTTTTGAATACTTTGAGGGGTGAAGTTTTTAAAATGGGGTGACTTTTTGGCGGTTTCTAATATATAAGGCCCTCAAAGCCACTTCACAACTGAACTGGCCCCTGTAAAAATAGCCTTTTGAAATTTTCTTGAAAATGTGAGAAATTGCTGCTAAAGTTCTAAGCCTTGTGACATCATAGAAAAATAAAAGGATGTTCAAAAAACGATGCCAATCTAAAGTAGACATATGGGGGATGTTAATTAGCAACAATTTTGTGTGGTATAACTGCCTGTCTTACAAGCAGATACATTTAAATTGAGAAAAATGCTAATTTTTGCAATTTTTCGCTAAATTTTGGTGTTTTTCACAATTAAATACTGAACATATCGAGCAAATTTTGCCAGTAACTTAAAGTCCAATGTGTCACGAGAAAACAATCTCAGAATCGCTTGGATAGGTGAAAGCATTCCGGAGTTATTACCACATAAAGTGACACATGTCAGATTTGAAAAATGAGGCTCGGTCAGGAAGGTCAAAAGTGGCTAAAGAGGGAAGGGGTTAAAGATGAATGGGGTCCAAACATTATTACAGGTATGAGCAACTTTGTTTTATAAATGGATGTTGTCATAATACAATAATCATATAAATATTTAGAGAGAAAGAGAGATAGGCTGGGTTCACACTGAGTTTTTTTGCAGGCAGAAATTCTGCCTCAAAATTCTGTTTGAAAGTTTGAGGCAGATTTTCCTCTCCCTGCACACCGATTTTCGCCCGCGGCCATTGAGCGCCGCGGGCATAAAACTCAGCGAAATACGCTTTCACTGCCTCCCATTGATGTCAATGGGAGGTCAGAGGCGTAAACGCCCAAAGATCGGGCATGTCCCTTATTTCTGCCGTGAGACGGTTTTACAGCTCGCGGGAAAAAGAAGCATCCGTCTCCCATTGAAATAAATGGGAGGCATTTTCAGCCGGTTTTTGACGAGTTTTGCGGCGCGGTTTCCGCGTAAAAAAACTCATCAAAAAACTCTGTGTGAACCAAGCCTTACAGACCAAGAAGTTTTATTGAACAATATATCGAAACTAGTTTGCATTTACCTGTAAACTGGAAAACAATGATAAGTTCTGAATAATCACATGGTCCTGTCCATTCAGCCTGCTGCTCTCCACTGTGTATCCCGTTGTCCAATATAAGAAAGCATTAACAGAGTCCACTGCCAAGTCGTTCACTAGATACCTGATGGCTCTCACTGTTTCACTGGCATGTGTCCATAGGGATGTTCTGTAAATCTGTAAATGATAATAAATCCATGATAAAATAGCAGTTATCTAAAATTCATAATATAATAGATTAAATTAACTAGTTTTAATTGTTAACCGCACATTTGTAAACTCACTGAAGGGTAAACAACATTATGCTGGAAGTCATGTCAACCATCCAAATGGTCAATACAAAGACATAGCGTAAACTTAGCCAATTGCCTATATAATATATTATAATGAGCAATAATAATTATAATAAGACCAAGTTACACAGACAATAACATCTTAATAAAAAAAAAATTCCGCTTTATGACATAAGGGCAACTTACATATTTACGCTTAGTAAACAGAACCAGATTTATTATTATTTAGCATTGGCATATATATTTACACACACATATATATATATATATACACACACTACCGTTCAAAAGTTTGGGGTCACCCAGACAATTTAGTGTTTTCCATGAAAACTCACACTTATATTTGTCAAATGAGTTGCAAAATGACTACAAAATATAGTCAAGACATTGACAAGGTTAGAAATAAAGTTTTTTATTTCAAATAATAATTTTCTCCTTCAAACTTTGCTTTCGTCAAAGAATGCTCCATTTGCAGCAATTACAGCATTGCAGACCTTTGGCATTCTAGCTGTTAATTTGCTGAGGTAATCGGGAGAAATTTCACCCCATGCTTCCAGAAGCCCCTCCCACAAGTTGGATTGGCTTGATGGGCACTTCTTGCGTACCATACGGTCAAGCTGCTCCCACAACAGCTCTATGGGGTTGAGATCTGGTGACTGCGCTGGCCACTCCATTACAGATAGAATACCAGCTGCCTGCTTCTTCCCTCCTAAATAGTTCTTGCATAATTTGGAGGTGTGCTTTGGGTCATTGTCCTGTTGTAGGATGAAATTGGCTCCAATCAAGCGCTGTCCACAGGGTATGGCATGGCATTGCAAAATGGAGTGATAGCCTTCCTTATTCAAAATCCCTTTTACCTTGTAAAAATCTCCCACTTTACCAGCACCAAAGCAACCCCAGACCATCACATTACCTCCACCATGCTTGACAGATGGCGTCAGGCACTCTTCCAGCATCTTTTCAGTTGTTCTGCGTCTCACAAATGTTCTTCTGTGTGATCCAAACATCTCGAACTTCGATTCGTCTGTCCATAACACTTTTTTCCAATCTTCCTCTGTCCAATGTCTGTATGCTTTTGCCCATATTAATCTTTTCCTTTTATTAGCCAGTCTCAGATATGGCTTTTTCTTTGCCACTCTGCCCTGAAGGCCAGCATCCCGGAGTCGCCTCTTCACTGTAGACATTGACACTGGCGTTTTGCGGGTACTATTTAATGAAGCTGCCAGTTGAGGACCTGTGAGGCGTCTATTTCTCAAACTAGAGACTCTAATGTACCTGTCTTGTTGCTCAGTTGTGCAGCGGGGCCTCCCACTTCTCTTTCTACTCTGGTTAGAGCCTGTTTGTGCTGTCCTCTGAAGGGAGTGGTACACACCGTTGTAGGAAATCTTCAGTTTCTTGGCAATTTCTCGCATGGAATAGCCTTCATTTCTAAGAAAAAGAATAGACTGTCGAGTTTCACATGAAAGCTCTCTTTTTCTAGCCATTTTGAGAGTTTAATCGAACCCACAAATGTAATGCTCCAGATTCTCAACTAGCTCAAAGGAAGGTCAGTTTTATAGCTCCTCTAAACAGCAAAACTGTTTACAGCGGTGCTAATATAATTGCACAAGGGTTTTCAAATGTTTTCTAATCATCCATTAGCCTTCTAACACAGTTAGCAAACACAATGTACGTACCATTAGAACACTGGAGTGATGGTTGCTGGAAATGGGCCTCTATACACCCATGTAAATATTGCATTAAAAACCAGACATTTGCAGCTAGAATAGTCATTTAGCACATTAACAATGTATAGAGTGTATTTCTGATTAATTTAATGTTATCTTCATTGAAAAAAACTGTGCTTTTCTTGCAAAAGTAAGGAAATTTCTAAGTGACCCCAAACTTTTGAATGCTAGTGTATATGTATATATATATATATATATATATATATATATATATATATATATATATATATATAGATATGGGCCAAAAAACATAGATGGAGATAAAAAGCTAAAGATGATTATCTAAGGCAAGTAACATTTACATAGATTCATAAGGCATATCCTACTTAGAAAGCTGAAAACATACTTACCAATGTCTGCCATTTTGTTAAATGGGATCTGTCAGAAAGTACTATACTCTATCTTATTTGTTTATATAACATTTTGTTTTTCTGGAAAATGTAATAAATCCAGGCACTTCCCTTACAGAGACACAGAGGGATCTGTAAGCCTGGGTCCAATATGGATCAACTTAGCACCCAATCATAGGCAGGAAGTTCTATTTATGAGGTAGCTTCCAGCTTCAGAGAGAAAGCATTATAATAAAGAAGTATTGCTATTGCCCAGGAGAACAGAGTTTCATAGGAAACCAATATTTTTGATTTGCCTGTTGGTCAGAAAATAGGGTAAAAAAAACTTTTGTACTTGTTAAAGTGATACATGTCTGCAGTCTCCGACCTCGTTGTCAAAACAAACGAATGCCACAGCAACCACATATCTTCTTTTTGTTAGTGACCTATGAAGGGCAATGTTTCGGCCTAACCAATGATTTGTCCTAATCCAGCAAAATGTGTGTGAAGTAAGATAGATAGATATACAGAAAGACTATAAAGACATTAAAGGGGTTGTCCACTACCGGACATGATCTGTGGGGGTCCAACACCCGGACCCCGCACCGTTAAGCCGCTCCGGATGCCTCCGGGCACCAGACATCCATTACAGAAGCAGATAGCTCTGGTCATGGAATAGCGGCTGAGCTGTAGTTTTGGTCCTATTCAAGTGAATAGGAACAGAGCTGCAGTTCGGCAGCACGGCCTCTATGCAATGTACGAAGCCAATTGCTTTCGGCCTCGTATATTGAATAATGTGCCATAACATCTGGTGCCCACAGGCCATCAGAGCAGCTGATCGATGCAGGGTTTGGGTGTCGGACCTGCAACGATAATTTACTGATGACCTATCCAGTGGATAGGTCATCAGTTGTGTGGTAATGAACAAACCCTTTAAGGAGTGAATTTATTAAAACTGAAATTTTATACGTCCGTCTTAATATAAAGAAAGGGCGTAGAGTTGGGCCATAATTTACACCAGTTTCTGTCGTAAGTCATGGTAAATTTGTTGGACCGCTGGTGACTCCGCCCTTTTGCAAGTACCGGAAGCCGCGTTAGGATTGGTTCTCACAGTGCATGCGTTTTTTAAGCCAAAACCAGAAACGGAACCTAAACAGAAGAAATATATAAAGAATGACATGAAAATGCATTTAATGGGAAGGTGAAACGTTGCCCACACACTGTGTGAATAGAAACGTCTTTATACTTTATTTGGAGTGCTGCCTCTTTTTCTTGTTTGGACTGGGACTTGTGCATTAAAGAAAGGCATATATGTTTGCTCTCCTGTGTCCAATTTTGGTTTTTGCTTACAAAATGCTGCCAAAATCTGCAGCAAATCTGCACTGTGGGAACCCAGCCTTAAAGTATAAAAAGTTGCATTTTCCCGCCAAAATGCTAGTATTCCCTGTATAATAAATTCCCCTGGAAGTGCTTTTGAATCCTTAGGCTGGGTTCACACTACCTATTTTCAGGTGTAAACGAGGCGTATTATGCCTCGATTTACGCCTGAAAATAGGGCTACAATACGTCGGCAAACATCTGCCCATTCATTTGAATGGGTTTGCCGACGTACTGTGCAGACGACCTGTAAATAGACTGCCTCGGCAAAGAAGTGCAGGGCACTTCTTTGCAACGTAATTTGAGCCGTTCTTCATTGAACTCAATGAAGAGCAGCTCAAGATTTACGAGCGTCACAGACGCCTCGTATATTACGAGGAGGAGCATTTACGTCTGAAACGAGGCAGCTGTTTTCTCTTGAAAACAGTCTGTCTTTTCACACGTAAATGCCTGCTATCGTGTGCACATACCCTTATTTTTGCTCATTTTAACTTGCAGTTGTGCTACACAGTTTTTTTATTCTTGCATCAACAATTGTGGCCTTCACCTTTCTAGTAACAACCGCATCTTTAACAGTAAATATATAATATCAGTCATGTCATTATCTTAGTTCAACCTTATAGTTTTGTTGACTATAAGCAATAAGTGTGAGGACGTTATGTCACTGGAGCCTGGCACATACGAGTACAGTGAATAACGTTCAAAAGGAAATTCTGGACACAGCCTGTTTTGGCCTTGTGGACATGTGTCACTTTATATGCTAATAACTTGGGAATGCTTTTACCTATCCAAGCGATTCTGAGATTGTTTTCTCGTGACTTATTGTACTTTATGTTAGTGAAAAAATGTGGTAGATAAATTCAATATTTATTAGTGAAAAACACCAAAATTTATTACATTTAAATGTATCTGCTTCTAAAACAGATAGTAATACCACACAAAATTGTTACTAGTTAACATTTCCCATATGTTTACATCGCTTTTTGAACGTCCTTTTATTTTTCAAGGACGTTACAAGGCTTAGAACTTTAGCAGCAATTTCTCACATTTTCAAGAAAATTTCAAAATGCTATTTTTTCAGGGACCAGTTCAGTTCTGAAATGGCATTGAGGGACTTATATATTGCAAAGTCCCCATAAATCATTTTAAAAACTGCACCCATCAAAGTATTTAAAACAGTATTTAAACATTTTCTTAACCCTTTAGGCGTTTTACAGGAAATAAATCAACGTAGAGGTAAAATGTACAAATTTAATTTTTTTTGCCAAAATTAATTTGTAATACATTTTTTTCTCTAACACAAAAGGTTTTACCTGAGAAATGCAAACTCAATATTTATTGCCCAGATTCTGCCGTTTTTAGAAATATCTCACATGTGGCCCTAGTGTGCTAATGGTCTGAAGCACAGGCCTCAGTAGCAAAGGAGCACCTAGAGGATTTTGGGACCTCCTTTTTTTAGAATATATTTTAGGCACCATGTCAGGTTTGAAGGACTCTTGTGGTGCCAAAACAGTGGAAACCCCCCAAAAGTGACCCCATTTTGGAAACTACACCCTCAAGGAATTTATGTAGGTGTATATTAAGCATTTTGACCCCACAGTTTTTTTGCTAAATTTATTGGAATTAGTATGTGAAAATGAAAATCTACTTTTTTTCTGAAAAAACGTAAAACTTTTTAATTTTTATAAGGAATAAAGAATAAAAATCACACCAATATTTGTAAAGCATCTTTTCTGATTATGGCAATACCCCATATGTGGTAATAAACTGCTGTTTGGATGCACGGCAGGGCTCAGAAGGGAAGGAGCGCCATTTGGATTTTGTAGCACAGATTTTGCTGCAATGGTTTTCGGTGCCATGTCGCGTTTGCATTGTCCTGGAGGGAACAAAACAGTGGAGACACCCCAAAAGTGACAACATTGTTTTTTGCGGGACAGTTTGTTGTTTTTATTGATACTATTTTTGGGTAAATGCAACTTTTTGATCACTTTTTATTCTCTATTTTAGGAGGGGTGGTGACCAGAAAAAAGTGATTCTGGCATTGTTTTTTAACTTATTTTTTTTTGCGGTGTTCACCGTGTCGGAAAAATAAAATTATAGTTTTATAGTTTGGGTCGGTACGAACGTAGTGATACCAAATATGTGTACTTTTTTTAACATTTCAATTTTTTCCTATAATAAAAAGCATTATTATAGGGGAAAAAAGCAGTGTTTGCTTTTTTAACTTATAACTTTTATTTTTACACTTTCATAAAACGTTTTTATTAACTTTTTTGTACTTGTCACACTTTTTTTTTTGACCTGCAGCACTGATCACCACCTACATAGTATAATGTATTCTAACTTTCATTGTGATGTGACAGTCACTCAGACAGTAAGCCTATGAGGACCAGCCTTAGGCTGGTTCTCATAGGCTTCTGTACATGGCAGACCTGTAGGCTGTTGTCTGGCCATGACAACCATCGGCACCCCCATGATTGCATGAGGGTTGCCGATGTGCTACAAACCCTACAAATGCGGCGACCGCAAACGATCACCGCATTTAAGGGGTTAATTGCCAAAATCAGCGGCGATGAACCGCTGATCAGCAACAGTGGAGTGTCAGCTGTTGGGGACAGCTTACCTCCCGGTTCACCGACAGTGTGCACCGGGACCGACTTAGTAACTATACGTCCTCGTGCGGGAAGTAACAGTTTCTGAGTGGTGAGGCAGGTCTCCCGGTATGTCTGTATTGGTAAATACTTGTTTTCTCATAAAATAACAATGCTGGGCCATCTTGTCTTAGATTTTTGTGTTGTGCCACTACATAGTTGCCAACATTTAAAAAGAAATTCCAGGGACACTAAGGGTGTGGCGTCGGTGGGTGTTTCTTATGGGGGGTGGCTTTCCTGGTGGGTGTGGATAGTGGGCATGGTTTTCTTTTCAGAATTTCTGCATACAAATAAACAAACAAAAATTTCTGCACTAGTTTGGCTGACAACTATTATGGTGGCCAGTATGTCTCTCTGGTTATCCGGTTGTTATCCTCTGTAGCTGGTGCCACACAGCTCCCTCTGTAACTGGTGCCACACAGCCCCCTCTGTAGCTGTTGCCATACAGCCCCCACTGTAGTTGGTGCCACACAGCCCCCTGTATCTGGTTCCAATCACTCCCCTCCCTGTAGATGGTGCCACACCACCCAACCCCTGTAGATAGTGCCACACCCCCTTCCCTGTAGATGGTGAGACAACCCCTCTCCCCTGTACATGGTGCCACACATGCCACCCGCCACATGTGTGGCAGTGTCCTCTGTAGATAGTGCCACAGTACCCTCTGTAGATAGTGCCACAGTGCCCTCTGTAGATAGGGGGAGGGCAATAGCCAGCAAGAGCGTTGGCGACGCTCTGGTAAAGTATTCCTCTCCTGGAGGAGCCCCTGACAGCACTGTCCATACATGGACAGTGATGTCAGGGACTCCCTCTAGGAGCGGAATCCCTGGCCAGAGCGCCAGCAACGCTCTAGCCAGGGATTACGGCGCTACAGGAGAAGCCCCTGACTTCACGGTCCATATATGGACAGTGACGTCGTCAGCGATTCCCTCTATGAGCGGAATCCCCAGACAGAGCGTCGGCAACACTCTAGCCGGGGATTCAGCTGCAGGAGGAGCCTCTGACGTCACTGTTCTTATATGGACAGTGACTTCAGGGACACCTCTATGTGCGGAAGGACGCAGATACAATTGAATGACACGTCCCGGGACAGTGATTTGCTGGGACTGTCTCTGTAAATTCGGGACAGTCTCTGCAAATTCCGGACTGTTGGCAGCTTTGCCATTATTCCTCCTGAAAATGCATGAGCAATGATGTATCAATATATAGTCTGATACTGTCCAATGAGTGCTGGCAGCATTGGACTGTGTAGGGACACGCACTATTGACAAGGGGTATGGTAACACCCAGTTGTTCATTTATTGAAGCAATAGAAGACATAGCGCAGAGTTCTAAAAAAAAATGTGTGCCTACATTTTTATTTCATGGTGGTATAAGTATTTACTAAAACAGACAAATATTTGTCACCTTGCAGAATGAGAGAACACTGTGAAGCCACGGACAAAGGTCATGTTGTAAAGCACATACCTCTACATGGGAATTATTACATACAGTATATCATATAGTATGACCATTTGAAGCACCTAACCATGTTGGGACCTAGTGCATAAATAGTGATTACAGAGCTTGTAAAATCCTCAATTGTAAGAGCACGTTCAGACGTGGCGGAATTGCTGTGGAATTCCACTGCAGACAGTCCGCAGTGGAGTTCTCCAGCGGCCGTTTTTTTCATTTCTTTCTATACATTTTTAGGAAAGTTAGTTCAGACATTGCACAAAATTACTTTGCGGAAAATAGGCTGCGGTGAAGATTTTTTCCTCCACAGCATGCACTTTCCATTTAGGAGAAGAAGCGGAATTTCACTGCGTATTTCAGCCTTTGCAATGCAAAAACTGAAATCTGTGGCAAGTCCGCTGTGATATCTGCAACGTCTGAATTACCTGTCAAATATGCAAATGTTGGTGCAGATTCGTTGTATAATTGCCCCAAATCTGCACCAACATTTGCAGCGGAAATATTCCGCCACGTCTGAACGTGCCCTAAGAGTCTGAGCGCTATCACGTGGGACAAAAGGAAGACTGGAACGGTTAACTCCCAAATTGAGCGCTCAGTAGGAAAACGAACTACAATACTAGTTAGCTCATCTACATTATGATCAGAAGAAAAATTTTTTAGCTGGGAGTGCTACATTAAAGAGGCTCTGTCACCAGATTTTCAAACCCCTATCTCGTATTGCAGCAGATCGGCACTGCAATGTAGATAAGAGTAACGTTTTGTTTTTTTTTAAACGAGCATTTTTGGCCAAGTTATGACCATTTTTATATTTATGCAAATTAGCCTTTCTTAAGTACAACTGGGCGTGTTTAAAGTTAAGTACAAGTGGGCGTGTATTGTGTGTACATCTGGGCGTTTTTACTTGTTTTACTAGCTGGGCGTTGTGAATGGAACTGTATGATGCTGACGAATCAGCATCATCCACTTCTCTTCGTTAACACCCAGCTTCTGGCAGTGCACAGACACACAGCGTGTTCTCGAGAGATCACGCTGTGACGTCACTTCCTGCCCCAGGTCCTGCATCGTGTCGGACGAGCGAGGACACATCAACACCAGGCGACAGAGGCTACAGTTGATTCTGCAGCAGCATCGGCGCTTGCAGGTAAGTCGATGTAGCCTCTGTCGCCTGGTGCCGATGTATCCTCGCTCGTCCGACACGATGCAGGACCTGGGGCAGGAAGTGACGTCACAGCGTGATCTCTCGAGAACACGCTGTGTGTCTGTGCACTGCCAGAAGCTGGGTGTTAACGAAGAGAAGTGGATGATGCTGATTCGTCAGCATCATACACTTCTATTCACAACGCCCAGCTAGTAAAACAAGTAAAAACGCCCAGATGTAACGAACACAAGACACGCCCACTTGTACTTAACTTTAAACACGCCCAGTTGTACTTAAGAAAGGCTCATTTGCATAAATACAAAAATGGTCATAACTTGGCCAAAAATGCTTGTTTTTGAAAAAAAAAACGTTACTGTAATCTACATTGCAGCGCCGATCTGCTGCAATACGAAATAGGGGTTTGAAAATCTGGTGACAGAGCCTCTTTAAACACAAAATATTTTACAAGATTTAAAAAAACATGGTAGTAAAGGGTGGACATTTATTTTAAATTCTGTAAATGCCACAGCTGGAATCCAATAAACTGTATTGTGTATACTTTACCCGGATTTTTTTTATGGTGGCCTCCTGGACAAGTTTGAGACATGTTTTTTTATTAATTATATAAGGCCCCCTCCAGATCACGTTTCTGCTCTATGTATAACACATACGTCAGGAAAGCTCCTGATGTACACGATAAACGTGTCCTTTGGTTTCATTACGTTGGAAGACAGTTCATTTTGTTAAAATTATGGAATAGTGTAGTAGACTACGCTATTCCATCGTGTGGGATCCCGTGGTGTACAAGTGTTTTTAACATTGGAGCTTATGTGTGAGAGATGCTACTGTATGGCATCCGTCACAGGTTTACGTTAAACGCATACTTTAGGAAGCTCCAGTGGTCTAAGGCCTCATGCACACGAACGTGTTTTTGCATCCACAATTCATCCGCAAATCTGCGGGTGAATTGCGGACCCATTCATTTCTATGGGCTCATGCACATGACCATGGTTTCCACGGTCAGTGCATTGGTCGGAAAATGCGAACCACAAAAAGATTGGACAAGTCATTATATAGTCCGCGTTTGCGGTCCGTGCACATTGAAATCAATGTGTGCACGCTCTGCGAACTGCGGGTGGCCCGCGGATAACACTCCGCAGCCGTCTGTGCCACAATAACGGGCCGTGGACACGGCTACGGTCGTGTGCATGAAGCCTAACTATCTATATATGGATACTATTACTTTTATGTCACTGGGGCTTCCTGCACAGGGCCACAGGCAGCAGCACCAGGCAGAGGAAGTATGAGGAAGCACTCTGCCAAGGGACTCTGACCCTGGGAAGCTCCGAATGTCATTGTCCATATATGGAGCTATTGAAACCGGGCAAAGTCTCAGGTAACACTCTACCGGGAGGGTGAGAGGGGCTGTTCGGGCAACGTATCCGACTGTATACCTATACAGTCGGATAAGTTGCAGCCTTCCATCAGAGGTATGCCTCTGAGAGATGGAAATAACGCAATGTGAAGGGGGCTTTATAATTACACTTCCTTTTTTACATGGTTGGACCTTAATCATTGACTTTTATTGACCCAGAGACTCTTCAGGAGAACAGTTTTGTCACTTTATGTAACCACATCTGTGAGTTTAATTGCAACCACTAGTTGAGCTCCTTTCAATGAAAAATCTTATGCGAGCTCTTTTTGTATGTGTTTATATGGGTTTGTTCACATTTACGCATTTTTTAAATAGTTTAGTAGTAAAAGTTACATTTTGAGAGTCCCATTAAATGATGACATCTTATCTCATACCTTAGGGTTCACTTTGTCAGCCCAGTAAATGCATTGTCCAATCCAATCATATGCCAAGGGACCAGCTCTTCGTATCTCAGGTACATGCAGGGCTGAATATTGAGTTGTGTTACTAATATTCCAAAGATGCACATGACCTGTTTCATTGCTCCAGTAGATGGTGCCATTGTACCAATCCAGATCTGCAATCAGAATATTACAGAAACATAACCTTAAAAACTGTAAATAAAGCGACAGAAATCCTATCAAATTCATATAATCTAGTGATGAAATTATAGTGGAATAATCATGGTTTGCATGATAGCAGTGTAATGATTGAGTGATATTTAGTAAACTTGTATTGGACATTGACAGTTCACAATGATGTTAATGATATATTTCCTTTTCAGCCCTAACAGTTTGTCAATTTACATGAAATTGTTAAATATGCAAAGATAAATGAGACACCGGTTTCCTACTAGCGTAATCGGGATCTTTGATGTTGTTACCATGAATCCTTAGGCCCATTGTTGGGACGATCTTTGTGGCCGTAATAGAAGCACAAAATGCACATGTTTTACGCAATACATATTGTGTAAAACTGGCCTTAAATGGGTTGGCCCCTTTCTAAATATAAATGTTATATATCATGTGACCGCTGCATCTACAGTACCCCCTGCCAGCATAGCTAAATACAAACAACATACAAGTAATAGCTTGTATACAACTGCCGATGCGCAGGCAGGCGAGGCTTTGGATGCAGCGATCACATGATTACTGAGTCTACCAAAGTGCAGTGATTGTTTACATGGTCCCCCATACCGTAGCACAAGTTAAGATCGGGCAAGGAAGACACAATTTCAGCAGACATTCTTTGAGTGAGTGATGTAACATTTAATGCAAGGGCCTGTTCACATCAGCGTTCGCTTTCTGTTCCGGGGTTCCGTCGGAGGTTTCCGGAAGCTGTGGTTTCACTTTCACTTTCCGTTGCGGGGTTCATCCGAAGGAAACCTCCGACGGAACCCCGGAACGGAAAGCGAACGCTGATGTGAACAGGCCCTAATGGTTTCCGTTCGTCAATATTCCGGAAGGTTTCTGTTTTAACGACGGAATCAATAGCGGAGTCGACTGCGGTATTGATTCAGTCGGAAAACCGGAAACCTGCCGGAATGGTGACGAACGGAAACCATTAGCGATGTTACCGTCACCATTGATACCAATGGTGACTAAACGGAAGCTGTGGTTTCACTTTCACTTTCCGTTGCGGGGTTCACCCGACGGAAACCTCAGACGGAACCCCCGGAACGGAAAGCGAACGGTGATGTGAACAGGCCCTTAGGCTTCATTCAAATCTGAATCAGGGCTCCGTTCAGGTGTTCCATCAAAGGTTCCTGTCAGAACGGAACCCTGACTGAAACAAACGGAAACCATAGGTTTCCGGATGCATCACCTTTGATTTCAATGGTGACGTTCCAGTGCAAATTGTTTCTGTTTGTCTCAGTTGTGCAAGGGTTCCATCATTTTGACGGAATGAAAACCATAGTGGCTGCACTATTCATTAAGTCAAAGCGACGCAACACTTGCACAACTGAGGCAAACTGAAACCATTTGCACCAGAACCGTCACCATTGAAATCAATGGTGATGCAAACGGAAATCTATGGTTTCCATTTGTTTCAGTCAGGGTTCCGTTCTGACAGGAAGCTCCGACGGAACATCAGAACGGGACCCTGACGCAGATGTGAACGTAGCCTATGTATGATGAGGGAGATTTAGAAAAACTGGCGCAAAGAAAAAGTGGGGTAGTTGCCCACAGCAACCAGTCAGGTTGCCGTTTTCATTTTCCAGGGACTTTGAAAAATAAGGAATGGAATCTGATGGGATTCTATGGGCTCCACTTCTTCCTTGCATTTGATTTGATACATTTCCCTCCACGTGTGCAAATAGTCAGCTAGAAATCAGATTGACACTCTGTTGGAACTGATCAATATATCTACATTAATACATTTACTTGAACGCTCCACAGATAGACATTTCAGGTGAAAAGATGTACAGAGGACAAAATAGGGTCTGTTCTTTAATTAACCCCTTAGTGACCACTAATACGCCTTTTTACGTCGGTCACTAATGGGCTTTAGGCTAGGCTGACGCCCTTTCATGTCAGCCTAGTCTAAGTCCTGCACGGGTCTCCCGTGCAGGCAGGAGCCGGGGCTCTGCTGTCTGATGAATGCTGAGCTCCTGCTCCAACGCCCGCGATCGAAGTTTACTTAGATCGCGGCCGTTTAACCCGTTAAATGCCGCCGTCAATAGCGACCGCGGCATTTAACTTTGTTTACAGAGGGAGTGAGCTCCCTCTGTCACCCATCGGCTGCCCGCAAATGAAATCGCGGGTCTCCGATGGGGTGTCATGGCAGCCGGGGGCTTTATAAATGCCTCCAGGTCTGCCCTGGACATATTCCTGTTAGGACGCGCCGGAGGCACGTCCTAACAGATTGCCTGACAGATTTACACTGACAGGCAACAATGCTCTGGTATACGAAGTATACCAGAGCATTATAGCAGCGATCGGAACATCCCACAGTAAAGTCCCCTAGTGGGACTAATAAAATAAGTCATCAAAGTGAAATAAAGATTATTAATAAAAAGTACAGTAAAAAAATAAATAAAACCATTTTTTTCCATAAAAAGTGGTTTTATTTAGTAAAAGTGTAAAAAAAAAAAAAAAGTACACATATGTGGTATCGCCGCGACCATAATGACTCCATTAATAAAGTTAATATGTAATTTAAACCGCAAAGTGAACACCGTAAAAAAAAAACGCAAAAAAACATGGCGAAATTGCAATTTTTTTCCATTGCCCCCCAAGAAAGTCATAATAAAAATGAATCAATAAGTCCCATGCACCCCAAAACAGTACCATTCAAAACTACGTCTCGTCCCGCAGAAAACAAGCCCAAAAAATCACTACATTGATGGAAAAATAAAAAAATGACGGCTCTTGGAAAGCGACGATGCAAAAGCAAATAATTTTAGTTCAAAAGTGTTTTTATTGTGCAAAAGTCGTAAAACATAAAAAACCTCTACATATGTGGTATCGCCGTAATCGTACCGACCCATAGAATAAAGGTAACATGTTATTTACGCCGCACAGTGAACGGCGTCAATTTAAAAACGCATAGAACAATGGCGGAATTTCAGTTTTTTTTATAATCCCCCCCAAAAAGGTTAATAAAAGTTAATATAAAAATTATATGTACCCAAAAATGGTGCTATTAAAAAGCACAACTAATCCCGCAAAAAACAAGTCCTCATACAGCTATGTAGACGAAAAAATAAAAACGTTATAGCTCTTTGAATGCGACTATAGAAAAACGAATAAAATAGCTTGGTCATTAGGGCCTAAAATGGGCTGGTCACTAAGGGGTTAAAAAGAGAGACAATTAGGAGGTATGCAAGAATATGTATTGATTTCTACTCAAACATTTGTCACATTGAGCATGCAGTTCAGTCTACAGGCAGCATGTTTCAGATCAGGAGGAGCTAAGCAGAATGATATATAGTTTTGTGGGAAAACAATCCGTATAACTAAATATCTGCTTTTTCTGAGCTTAGGAGTCTGGAGGGCGGTCCTACTCAATGATTGACAGCTACCTCATTATTAGCACGTATATATGGAAGGCTGCTAATTATTAAGTCAGGCCACCCCAAAAACTTGTAAGCCCAGAGTAAGCAGGTATGTAAATGTCTTACATGTTAAAGTGAACAAAATGTATATATAAGACTATTATAAGTATAATCAGCTCTGGCTGAGCTCAAATTGGTTACCTGATACATGTCGGAGTTTGTCAGAGATAATTTGTCCAGGACCAAACCTGTCTAGGGGCTGTTTCCATATTCCAGTAAAGCCCACTGCTAGGAAATAAGGATCCTCCTCAGCTGAAACAAAAGTAAATTATTTAAATAGTATTACTGACTTGATAAAAGACTTGGCCTGTAATACTGTAAGGTGTCTATCTTAAAAATTAACAGAACAGAGGAGCAAACATCAGCTACATGAGAATCGGGTTTTGAAAACCCCATACTCCTATTTTGTACTTGACTTTGTTACAAATTTTCAGTGCATAATCTGCACTGAAAATCTGCTAAATATTTGACACATCTGAACGCGGTCTTATGGCCTGTGATTGAGAACCAGATACCAAAATAATAATAATTCACCTTGACATAGAGTTGTTCCTACCACCGGTTCTGTCCACTTGCTATCCCCAGCAGGTGAGGATGCCTGAACAGACACTTCATATCGAGTAGATATGTCCAGAGTAGTCACTGTTACTTGAGTTACACTAATGTTCAACATAATCTGCTGTATTCCATGTTCTGATGATATGGCAACTCTATATAGCCATTTTTGCCAAGCTGTAGGACCTATCAAAACACAATGAAATGTGAATTTAATATAAAACTTCTTGTTTAGGGTCATCGTAATTCAATCCAGGTAAAATAATAAAGTGACTTTAAGAAATCTATATTTTATCATTATTAATTGTGTAATGAAATGGAATACCTTATATGACTCCATTATATATTCTTTTATTTCGGTAATATAATTATTTTTGCTTCCCTAATAAACATGTGCATACATATCTATAGTATATGAACATTATTGGCATCCAGGGGATTTGTTCTTCAGCAAATCATGCCAGGTCTTTCATATATCTTTAATTTATTGAGGTACCCATCAAAGAGTATTAGCTAAATAAGGCACCTGAATAATAATTATTTTATTTGTTCATACAGCCATAAAATAAGTTCTGGGTAAAAAGATTTTGTTTATACTAACTGCTTTCATATTTTGATATAAAGCTAAACATAGACATTTGTAGTGATCTGATTCCTGTGATTCCTAGAGAAAGAACCAACTAGATGGCACAATTTTACCTATAGCACCCCTTTTTCCATGACCTTGGTTAGGGTAGAGGTAATTAGCTGGCCCCAGGACTTAGGTGCTACTAACTGGTCCGGTGCTTGATTCTCTAGATAACAGTTAACGGAAGTGGAATCAAACCCTAAGGGGCAATTGGAAGTACAGCTGCTATGGACAATGACAAATTTAAGTCTCTTTAAATGTACAGGAAAGGGTGAACAGAAGATAGGAACCACAGTGTGGGGAGGCAGTCCAGAGTAGTCTGGTACTAGAGGTAAGGCATAGATTTTAGTTGGATAGGCCAGGATCGGTAACAGTAGTATAGCAGAGCTAGGTATGCAGTACAGTAGCAGGTAGTTCAGGGAAGCAGTCAGACAAACTAAGGTTCAGTAATGAAGATGTAGAAGTGTGGAGTATGCGTCACAGTAGCGGTTAGCTCAGAAGGGTAGTCAGACAAGCAGATGTTCGGTAACAGGGATGTAGCAGAGACGAGTATGGGGTACAGCGGGGAAGAAGCAGGAGAGGAGTCGAACAACACGGATAAAAAGAGAGTCAAAGTAGCAATATACTGGAACACACAAGTCTAGCTAGGGAAATACACCTAATAACTGGCACTGTGGACATTGCTTTGCCGTTTTAAATATGGCACCATTCTCTTTGATTAGCCATGTGGCCATGCACCCTGCCAGCCCTGCCACAAGACTAATTGGCAGCTGAGAAGGAGAGATGGTGCTTTGCAGAAATTACAAATTTCCCAACAGCCTGGTCTCATATGTGAATCTATTCATAAAGCTCAGTAGCGCCTTGAAATCGACAGAAGTCAAATATAAAGGAACAAAACAATTTTACACCATCTTCACTTTTAAAATGTTTCTTTATGCTACCTATACTAAAGCAGCGTGAGCATCCAACCTATGGTTCCAAATTTTAGAAGACTTTGAGTCTGTTATATGTAGTAAGCTTGAGGATCTACTGATAATCTAATGTCTATGAGGACTGGTAGATTTTTCCTGACTGGAGATAAAAGGGTGTCAGAGGTGTCAAGCAGAAAATTTTCATCATAGATGTAATGAGATAACACAAATGCTTGGCGAAGCCGAATGTGTGTGCTATTGGTGGAAACTGAACTGATATCTTACGGCATTACAGTTATTTAGCTGACAGTTAACCCCCTTTAAACACACAGATATCGGTTATGAGGTTTTTAGATGAACATAACATATCATAAGCATCATTATAGTCATGAAAACATATAGCTGTGACCACTGCCACACTGGTGCCAAGTGATTCGGAACGAGGATACTCTAACACAATAACTACTAACTTACTGGCTCCAACTGTTAACTTTGGTGGCTTCCAAAGAATTTCAGCGGACTTCGTTCCAAATACCACCAACAGATGTTCAGGCAATTCTGGCACAGGAACTGGTTGTGTAGACTCTCCATATAATATCATGTTATTATAGTCTGATGATGGTGGAGCTGCTATGTTACAAGTTACTAAATATTCATTGTACCAGTAATAATTCATAAAAAATTCTTCATACAACACAATCTCTCCATCTGTGAACATTAGAGAGTCATTGAAATAAAGAAAGCTTTTTATTTCCCTTATTGAGTCATCATGGATTTGTCTCAAGCGTTTATCATCAGAGCCATCCAAGAAAACGGACATCAGGTAAAAACTGCCTGGACCAACTCCCTGAGCATATACTACTCTCTTGGACTGGACAGTGAGGATGAAATCCTGAATATCATTGTGTTTTACAATATGCTCTGTTATATTTCTCTTGATGGACGGTTCAGGGAGAATCATTCTGTGGATACCATCCTCCATAAGAAGGAATAAATATCTAAAAAACAAGCACAAAGAATATTTAAGAATATTACTGTAGGACTAAAGAGTTGATACTACTATAAACAGACTTGCAATAATACATAACTAATCTTATTGTAGCCCATACCCTATACAATACATAAGCATATTAAAAAAAATACCCGTTATAAGGATCAACTGCAATCTTCTTGGGCTTCAAAACATCTTGCAATGGAATATTAGAAGTAGAAGTACAGTTCATTAAACTGCATGTATATATCTACAATAAAGAAGTACAAGTACACACATTACAAACATACATAAATATTCATATAACAAAAATTATATTTCCTCCTCTGATATATCTGCATACGTGTCATTTTAAGTCTTACGTGGCATAGATTACTATACTGTTTCTGTTCATATGATTTCTTTTTACACACAGTAAATATGTAATGGATATAACAGTTTACCAATTTGCATATAGCATTATGACTACATATTGAAGTATCATTAGGATTGCAACAGTTTCACATAACTGACCTACTAGTTATTGCTTCAATGAATTATTTTTCGATAATATACATAGAATAGATACAGTAGAGACAGAAACAGTAGGAAAGAACCATGCCCAAGATACTACTACAATCTAATAGGATTTTATGCTTGCTTGAATAAGTGTGTTGGGAAGTAAATTCAGAAGGGCAGTGGCATGAATGGAGACAAGAGTGATAAGGTGGAGGTTGTTGTGGTGGTTTTTGTAGGTTAGTTCAGAACTGTACCAGGGTCCAGATTGTGGGGGCTTTTTAATGTAATGTGGTATATTTATAGAAGAATTGTTAATTGCATTTGCTAGGTGAGACCAGTGGAAGCAAAGGTGGGGGGAGAGGAGAAGGGGTTAAACAGCAGAGGTGAGGATTGGTTGGAAGGGCATAAGTCGTTTTGATGGCACGTATTACTGTTGTTGAGTAGGATGTAATGAGGGTCTGCACAAGCACTTTGGTCGTATTGTACGTGATAAAGGAGCAGGTATAGGAAATTATTTTAAGTAACAGGATGTAGAAAGTTATTAGATGCTCTGACTTTTAGACAGCCTAACTGTTTTGGGCAGAAGCTTTGCTATTGAGGGTGCAGTCACACCCATGCCCTGGTGCATGCCCTTTGCCACATCAGTGGTGAACAGTATTTCAACTGACATGTGATAATTGGGGGGCTCTCGTATAGATTTTAAAGAGGCTCTGTCACCAGATTTTGCAACCCCTATCTGCTATTGCAGCAGATAGGCGCTGCAATGTAGATTACAGTAACGTTTTTATTTTTAAAAAACGAGCATTTTTGGCCAAGTTATGACCATTTTTGTAGTTATGCAAATGAGGCTTGCAAAAGTCCAAGTGGGTGTGTATTATGTGCGTACATCGGGGCGTTTTTAATACTTTTACTAGCTGGGCGCTCTGAAGAGAAGTATCATCCACTTCTCTTCAGAACGCCCAGCTTCTGGCAGTGCAGATCTGTGACTCACAGGTCCTGCATCGTGTCGGACACATCGGCACCAGAGGCTTCAGTTGATTCTGCAGCAGCCTCGGCGTTAGCAGGTAAGTCAATGTAGCTACTTACCTGCAAACGCTGATGCTGCTGCAGAATCAACTGTAGCCTCTGGTGCCGATGTGGCCGACACGATGCAGGACCTGTGAGTGACGTCACAGATCTGCACTGCCAGAAGCTGGGAGTTCTGAAGAGAAGTGGATGATACTTCTCATCAGAACGCCCAGCTAGTAAAAGTAGTAAACACGCCCCGATGTACGCACATAATACACGCCCAGTTGGACTTTTACTTTTCAACACGCCCAGTTGTACTTTTGTAAGCCTCATTTGCATAAATACAAAAATGGCCATAACTTGGCCAAAAATGCTCGTTTTTTAAAAATAAAAACGTTACTGTAATCTACATTGCAGCGCCTATCTGCTGCAATAGCAGATAGGGGTTGCAAAATCTGGTGACAGAGCCTCTTTAAATCAGGCCCTAAGTTTTGGGAGTGGGAGGTTTTGAGGAACGAGAAAAAGGATTGTTTGGAAGTTTTTTTTAGTCTTGAAGTTTTTGTTTAAATATTGCAAAGTTTTCATTTTTGTCTATATTTCTCCATCAGCATTTAGTCCAACCTGGAGCACCTATTTAAAAGTTGTGTTTTGTGTGCCATGGTTGTTGGTTGGCACGTGGTATGTGGGTGTTGATTTGACCAGAAGTCATTGAAGGGAATCAGAAAGTAAGTAAATATAAAGTTCTCTAAGGTTCTTGCCTGGGTTTGGGAGTTTCTGGGATGTAAAATTGTTAAAAAGAAGAGGTGAATCAAAGCTCTGGTCTAAAAGAACAAATTATCATTTGAATTGTATAAATAATAACAAATTGATAATTATCATACTGTAAGCTTGTGCGGGCAAGGATGTCTCTTCTAGTTTGCACAGCATTTGAATTTGTCATGCCGCTTATAATATATATATATATATATATATATATATATATATACATATATATATATTTACATATATATACACACTACCGTTCAAAAGTTTAGGGTCACTTAGAAATGTACTTATTTTTGAAAGAAAAGCACAGTTTTTTTCAATGAAGATTAAATTAATCAGAAATACACTCTATACATTGTTAATGTGCTAAATGACTATTCTAGCTGCAAATGTCTGGTTTTTAATGCAATATCTACATAGGTGTATAGAGGCCCATTTCCAGCAACCATCACTCCAGTGTTCTAATGGTACATTATGTTTGCTAACTGTGTTAGAAGGCTAATGGATGATTAGAAAACACTTGAAAACCCTTGTGCAATTATGTTAGCACCACTGTAAACAGTTTTGCTGTTTAGAGGAGCTATAAAACTGACCTTCCTTTGAGCAAGTTGAGAACCTGGAGCATTACATTTGTTGGTTCGATTAAACTCTCAAAATGGCTAGAAAAAGAGAGCTTTCATGTGAAACTTGACAGTCTATTCTTGTTCTTAGAAATGAAGGCTATTCCATGCGAAAATTTGCCAAGAAAGTGAAGATTTCCTACAACGGTGTGTACTACTCCCTTCAGAGGACAGCACACACAGGCTCTAACCAGAAGTGGAAGGCCCCGCTGCACAACTGAGCAACAAGACAAGTACATTAGAGTCTCTAGTTTGAGAAATAGACGCCTCACAGGTCCTCAACTGGCAGCTTCATTAAATAGTACCCGCAAAACGCCAGTGTCAACGTCTACAGTGAAGAGGCGACTCCGGGAGGCTGGCATTCAGGGCAGAGTGGCAAAGAAAAAGCCATATCTGAGACTGGCTAATAAAAGGAAAAGATTAATATGGGCAAAAGCACACAGACATTGGACAGAGGAAGATTGGAAAAAAGTGTTATGGACAGACAAATCGAAGTTTGAGGTGTTTGGATCACACAGAAGAACATTTGTGAGATGCAGAACAACTGAAAAGATGCTGGAAGAGTGCCTGACGCCATCTGTGAAGCATGGTGGAGGTAATGTGATGGTCTGGGGTTGCTTTGGTGCTGGTAAAGTGGGAGATTTGTACAAGGTAAAAGGGATTTTGAATAAGGAAGGCTATCACTCCATTTTGCAATGCCATGCCATACCCTGTGGACAGCGCTTGATTGGAGCCAATTTCATCCTACAACAGGACAATGACCCAAAGCACACCTCCAAATTATGCAAGAACTATTTAGGGAAGAAGCAGGCAGCTGGTATTCTATCTGTAATGGAGTGGCCAGCGCAGTCACCAGATCTCAACCCCATAGAGCTGTCGTGGGAGCAGCTTGACCGTATGGTACGCAAGAAGTGCCCATCAAGCCAATCCAACTTGTGGGAGGGCCTTCTGGAAGCATGGGGTGAAATTTCTCCCGATTACCTCAGCAAATTAACAGCTAGAATGCCAAAGGTCTGCAATGCTGTAATTGCTGCAAATGGAGCATTCTTTGACGAAAGCAAAGTTTGAAGGAGAAAATTATTATTTCAAATAAAAATCATTATTTCTAACCTTGTCAATGTCTTGACTATAATTTTCTAGTCATTTTGCAACTCATTTGATAAATATAAGCGTGAGTTTTCATGGAAAACACAAAATTGTCTGGGTGACCCCAAACTTTTGAACGGTAGTGTATATATATATATATATATATATATATATATATATATATATATATATACACATATATACACACACACAGGGTGATTAAAAAAGGATGGTGTTAAAGTAATATCAGTGCTAAGTGGCCAGTGACTGAAAATCAAAGCAAAACTGTCTTAGTTGCCAATAGCAACCAATCACAGCACAGCTTTCATTTTCAAGAGCTGAATTTGAAATGTGTTTACACAGTGCGACATAAGATGGAGACATCGAAGAAAGAAAAAGCTTTTTGTGTGTTGGAATTTGCAAGATCGGGGTCTGTTGTGACAGCACAGTGAAACTTTCAGAATAAATTTGGTAAATGTGTTCTGCATACAAAATGCATTTTGTACTGGGTGAAGCAATTCCAAACCACTGGGTGTTTATGTCATGGGAAAAGTCCAGCCGCCCAAAGACTTCAGAAGAGACAGTAAACAGTATTTGAGCCGTGTACAAGCCTAGTCCTAGAATGTAGATCAAGCTGACTAGTATGAAACTACAGGAGCCACAAACCACGGTATGGCGTATGTTACGAAAATGTCTGCGTTGTAAGCCATATAGATTACATCTTCAGTAGCTGAAACCAGACGACAAACCAAAATGCTGTGAATTTTGCATTGACTTGCAGGGCCGATGAGGCTACCTTTCTCCTCAGTGGGAAGGTCAATCACCAGAATGTTAGAGTTTGGGGCTCAGAAAACCATGTGCCTTTATCGTGCACATGAGGGACTCACCCAAAGTAAATGTGTTCTGTGCAATGAGCAGGTGCAAAGTCTACGGTCTCTGCTTTTTTGCAGAGGATACTGTCAATGGCCACTCCTACCTGGACATGTGAAAGGAATGGCTTATGCCACAGATAGAGGAAGATCTGCCAAACGTAATCTATCAGTAGGATGGTGAACCTCCACATTTCCATTTGTATGTTCGCTGATACCGGAGTGAAACTCTACAGGAACGTTGGATCGGCCGCGATGGAAACAACGATTCACCAATGTTGCACTGGGCACCACGTTCGCCAGATCTAACAGGCTGCGACTACTCTCTGTGGGGCTACATAAAGGACTCAGAACTCAGAGTATATGCCCCCCCAGCCACAGGATCTGAACGACCTGAGACAACGCATCACTGAAACAGTGTAGTCCATATCCGAGGATATGCTGGTACGCGTCTGGACTGAACTGGACTACTGCCTAGACATCTGCCGTGTCACCAATAGAAATCACTTTGAACATTTGTAGTGTATTAAGGTAAAACTTGGATAGATAGTGTGTCTTTTCATGTTAATAAATTTGTGTCATGGTATCTCAGTTATGAATACCGAGGTTATAATTTTGCACCATCCTTTTTGAATCACCCTGTGTATATATATATATATATATATATATATATATATATATATATATGTGTGTGTGTGTGTGTGTGTGTGTGTGTGTGTGTGTGTGTGTGTGTGTGTGTGTGTGTATAGATACACACATACACCTAGTTATCTGGGTATGTATGTATACATGCTGAATCTTGACATACATACATAGCTGAAGACTGCATGCAGAATACATACTTACCTGATTATTCATGATAAAATATATAACCATATGTAACCAGTCTAAACATAAAGAAGTTATGGTCCCATTGCCAATGTGAAATATCTTAAGATCAGATGTGTCTGTCATGTTAGTTACTCCTTTCACCCATACATAATTGTCCTCTGTGAAATAGACTGCTTGGGTATGGACATCAACAGAGACACCTAGGCAAAAAAAAAAAAAGGCGATGGAAGTTAAAATAGATACAGACACTTAGGTATTTTTCTCAAAATGCCATACAGACTGGCACAAATAGAAGTAAAATTAGAAATGATTCCCTGTACTTACTTTTTAGTGTATTTATGTATTTCATGGTGAAATTTTTTTAACCCCTTCCCTCTTTAGCCACTTTTGACCTTCCTGACAGAGCCTCATTTTTCAAATCTGACATGTGTCACTTTATGTGGTAATAACTCCGGAATGCTTTCACCTATCCAAGCGATTCTGAGATTGTTTTCTCGTGACACATTGGACTTTATGTTACTGGCAAAATTTGCTCGATATGTTCAGTATTTAATTGTGAAAAACACCAAAATTTAGCGAAAAATTGCAAAAATTAGCATTTTTCTCAATTTAAATGTATCTGCTTGTAAGACAGGCAGTTATAATACACAAAATTGTTGCTAATTAACATCCCCCATATGTCTACTTTAGATTGGCATCGTTTTTTGAACATCCTTTTATTTTTCTATGACCTCACAAGGCTTAGAACTTTAGCAGCAATTTCTCACATTTTCAAGAAAATTTCAAAAGGCTATTTTTACAGGGGCCAGTTCAGTTGTGAAGTGGTTTTGAGGGCCTTATATATTAGAAACCCCAAAAAAGTCACCCCATTTTAAAAACTTCACCCCTCAAAGTATTCAAAACAGCATTTAGAAAATGTCTTAACCCTTTAAACATTTCACAGGAATTAAAGCAAAGTAGAGGTGAAATTTACAAATTTCATATTTTTCTGCAGAAATACATTTTTAATACAATTTTTTTTATAACACAGAAGGTTTTACCAGAGAAATGCAACTCAATATTTGTTGCCCAGTTTTTGCAGTTTTAGGAAATATCCCACATGTGGCCGTAGCGTGCTACTGGACTGAAACACCGGCCTCAGAAGCAAAGGAGCACCTAGTGGATTTTGGGGCCTTATTTTTGTTAGAATATATTTTAGGCACCATGTCAGGTTTGAAGGGCTCTTGCGGTGCCAAAACAGTCAAAATCCCCCAAAAGTGACCCCATCTGGGAAACTAGACACCTCAAGGAAATTATCTAGGGGTGTAGTGAGCATTTTCACCGCACAGGTTTTTTACAGAAATTATTGGAAGTAGGCCGTGAAAATTAAAATCAACATTTCTTCAAAGAAAATGTAGGTTTAGCGATTTTTTTTCTCATTTCCACAAGGACTAAAGGAGAAAAAGCACCGCAAAATTTGTAAAGCAATTTCTCCCGAGTAAAACAATACCTCACATGTGGTAATAAACGGTTGTTTGGAGACACGGCGTGGCTGAGAAGGGAAAGAGCGCCATTTGGCTTTTGGAGTTCACATTTAGCAGGAATGGTTTGCGGAGGCCATGTCACATTTACAAAGCCCCTGAGGGGACAAAACAGTGAAAACCCCAAACAAGTGACCCCATTTTGGAAACTATACCCCTTGAGGAAATTATCTAGGGGTATAGTGAGCATTTTGACCCCACAGGTTTTTTGCAGAAATTTTTGCAAGTAGGCTGTGAAAATGAAAATCTAAATTTTTTCAAATAAAATGTAGGTTTAGCTAATTTTTTTTCATTTCCACAAGGACTAAAGGAGAAAAATCACCATAAAATTTGTAAAGAAATTTCTCCCGAGTAAAACAGTACCCCACATGTGGTAATAAACGGCTGTTTGGACACACGGCGAGGCTGAGAAGGGAAAGAGCGCCATTTGGCTTTTGGAACTCAAATTTAGCAGGAATGGTTTGCGGAGGCCATGTTACATTTACAAAGCCCCTGAGGGGACAAAACAGTGGAAACCCCCCACAAGTGACCCCATTTTGGAAACAACACCCATTGAGGAAATTATCTAGGGGTATAGTGAGCGATTTGACACCACAGTTTTTTTGCAGAAATTATTGGAAGTAGGCCCTGAAAATAATAATCTACATTTTTTCAAAGAAAATGTAGGTTTAGCTAATTTTTTCTCATTTCCAGAAGGACTAAAGGAGAAAAAGCACCACAAAATTTGTAAAGCAATTTCTCCCGAGTAAAACAATACCTCACATGTGGTAATAAACGGTTGTTTGGAGACACGGCGTGGCTGAGAAGGGAAAGAGCGCCATTTGGCTTTTGGAGTTCACATTTAGCAGGAATGGTTTGCGGAGGCCATGTCACATTTACAAAGCCCCTGAGGGGACAAAACAGTGAAAACCCCAAACAAGTGACCCCATTTTGGAAACTATACCCCTTGAGGAAATTATCTAGGGGTATAGTGAGCATTTTGACCCCACAGGTTTTTTGCAGAAATTTTTGCAAGTAGGCTGTGAAAATGAAAATCTAAATTTTTTCAAATAAAATGTAGGTTTAGCTAATTTTTTTTCATTTCCACAAGGACTAAAGGAGAAAAATCACCATAAAATTTGTAAAGAAATTTCTCCCGAGTAAAACAGTACCCCACATGTGGTAATAAACGGCTGTTTGGACACACGGCGAGGCTGAGAAGGGAAAGAGCGCCATTTGGCTTTTGGAACTCAAATTTAGCAGGAATGGTTTGCGGAGGCCATGTTACATTTACAAAGCCCCTGAGGGGACAAAACAGTGGAAACCCCCCACAAGTGACCCCATTTTGGAAACAACACCCATTGAGGAAATTATCTAGGGGTATAGTGAGCGATTTGACACCACAGTTTTTTTGCAGAAATTATTGGAAGTAGGCCCTGAAAATAATAATCTACATTTTTTCAAAGAAAATGTAGGTTTAGCTAATTTTTTCTCATTTCCAGAAGGACTAAAGGAGAAAAAGCACCACAAAATTTGTAAAGCAATTTCTCCCGAGTAAAACAATACCCCACATGTGGTAATAAACGGCTGTTTGGACACACGGCAGGGCTTAGAAGGGAAAGAGCACTATTTGACTTTTTGAGATCACATTTAGCAGGAATGATTTGCGGAGGCCAGGTCACATTTGCAAAGCCCCTGAGGGGACAAAACAATGAAAACGCCCAAAAAGGGACTCCATTTAGGAAACTACACCTCTTGAAGAATGCATCTAGGGGTGTAGTGAGCATTTTGACCCCACAGATGTTTCATAGAATTTATTAGAATTAGGCAGTGAAAATAAAAACAGTCCTTTTTCTTCAATAAGACGTAGCTTTAGCGCAAATTTTTTCATTTTCTCAACAAATAAAGGAAAAAAAGAACCCAACATTTGTAAAGCTATTTCTCCCGAGTACAGCAATACCCCATATGTGGTCATAAACTGCTGTTTGGGCAAACGGCAGGGCTCAGAAGGGAAGGACCGCCATTTGGAGTGCAGATGTTGCTGGATTGGTTTCTGGGCACCTGTGGGCCCAAAACAGTGGAAACCCCCCAGAAGTGACCCCATTTTGTAAACTACACCCCTCAATGCATTTACCAAGGGGTGTAGTAAGCATTTTAACCCTGCAGGTGTTTTGTAGAAATTAGTGTGCGCTCAATGTTGCAGAGTGAAAATGGGATTTTTTTCCATAGATATGCCAATATGTGGTGCCCGGCTTGTGCCACCATAACAAGACAGCTCTCTAATTATTATGCGGTGTTTCCCGGTTTTAGAAACACCCTACATGTGGCCCTAATCTTTTGTCTGGACATATGACAGGGCTCAGAAGTGAAGAGTACCATGCGGAGTGGAGGCCTAATTTGGCGATTTACAAAGTATTGGTTCACAACTGCAGAGGCTCAGATGTGAAATAATAAAAAGAAACCCCTGATAAGTGACCCCATTATGGAACTGCACCCCTCAAGGCATTTATTAAGGGGTGTAGTGAGCATTTTCACCCCACAGGTCTTTTCCATAAATGAATGCGCTGCGGATGGTGCAAATTAAAAATTTATATTTTTCCCTAGATATGCCATTCAGTGGCAAATATGTCATGCCCAGCTTATGACGCTGGAGACACACACCACAAAAATTGTTAAAAGGGTTCTCACGGGTATGACGGTGCCATATATGTTGAAGGAAACTGCTGTTTGGGCACGCTGTAGGGTTCAGGGCCGAGGGAGCACCATTTGGCTTTTGGAGAGCGGATTTTGCTTGGTACTATATTTGTTTGAGTATTGCTGGTGTTTTATAATGTGGGGGTACATGTAAGCGGGGCGGAGTATATAAGGGGCATAGTCAGGTGGTATAAAAAAATAAAAATAATCCATAGATGTGTGTTACGCTGTGAAGCAATCCTTTCTGCACAGGCCGGTGTCGCACTGATAAATGGTGTCATTTCTTATCCCCCTTTTGGTCCACACTCCGCGCCTTTGTAGTTTGGGGAATTTTGCTGGGAAAGTATTATCCTGGTATAATACGGGCACCGTCGCTTCCATCGGATATGATTGGGCCCTCCCTTCCTGGTTCCCTAATTTTAGGTCCTTGATAAATCGCCTCTTGAAACAGAAGAAATGTTCTCCTCGGGCACAACTGCATATTTTTTTATTTCCTGACTTATTGGAGCCATAACTAATTTTATTTTTCATAGACGTAGCGGTATGAGGGCTGGTTTGTTGCGGGACGAGCTGTAGTTATTATTGGTACCATTTTGGGGTACATGTGACTTTTTGATCACCTTTTATCCTATTTTTTGGGATGCCAGGTAAACCAAAAAACGCAATTCTGGCACAGCTTTTTTTGGTTTTTTTTTATACAGAGTTCACCACGCATTATAAACTACATGTTACCTTTATTCTGCGGGTCAGTACGATTCCGGCGATACCTCATTTATAGAACTTTTTTATGTTTTACAACTTTTTGCACAATAAAATTACTTTTGTAAAAAGAATGTATTTTTTCTGTCGCCAAGTTGTGAGAACCATAACGTTTTAATTTTTTTGTCGACGGAGTTGTATGAGGGCTTGTTTTTTGCGGGACGAGCTATAGTTTTTATAGGTACCATTTTTGGATACGTGCGACTTTTTGATCACTTTTTATTGTAATATTTGTAGGGCAAAGTGACTAAAAAACAGAAACTCTGGTAACGTTTTTTACGGGTTTTTTTTACGCTGTTCACCGCGTGCAATAAATAATATAATATTTTGATACCTCCGGTCGTTACGGTCGTGGCGATACCAAATACATATGGTTTATTATTATTTTTCAATAATAAAGGACTTGATAAGAGTAAAAGGGGGATTGTGTGTTATTTGATTACTTGAAACTTTTATTGTTTTCAAACTTTTATTTTTTGCACTTTTTTTTACACTTTTTTATACTTTTTTTACATTTTTTCTCAAGTCCCACTAGGGGACTTGAAGGTCCAACGGTCAGATTTTTTTTTTTCTAATACATTGCACTACCTATGTAGTGCAATGTATTAGATCTGTCAGTCATTCACTGACAGCAAGCCGTTTAGGCTTCGCCTCCCGGCGGGGCCTAAATCGGCTTCCGTAATGGCAGAGCAGGAGACCATTGTGTCTCCTGTTGCCATAACAGCAGTCGCCAGTCCCGATTGCCTGTCAGGGCTGGCGATCTGCTTGTAACCGCTACGATGCAGCAATCGCTTTCGATTGCTGCATCGAAGGGGTTAATGGCAGGGATCGGAGCTAGCTCCGGTTCCTGCCGTTACAGGTGGATGTCAGCTGTACAGTACAGCTGACTTCCACCGCTGATGACGCCGGATCAGCTCCTGACCCGGCGCCATCTTGCCGGCAGCTACGGAAGCCGATCAGGCTCCGCCGCCGGGCGGATCTTGACTGGCTTCGGTGCTAGGCAGACCGGGAGGCCAGTATTAGGCCTCCGGTTGCCATTGCAGCCACCGGAACCCCGGCAATTTCATTACTGGGGTTCCGATGAGCTGCAAACACCTTAAGTGCAGCGATCGCGTTTGAGCGCTGCACTTAAGGGGTTAATGGCGGGGATCGAAGCTAATTTCGGTCCCCGCCGTTACAGTCGGATGTCAGCTGTAAGATACAGCTGAGATCCGGTGATGATGGGACCGGCTCAGCTTCTGAGCCGGTGCCAAACGTTTGACGTACATGTACGGCAAGATGCGGGAAGTCAGTACTTTCCATGACGTACATGTACGTCAAATGTCGGGAAGGGGTTAAAGGTAATGTCTCAACTAGTTCCTTATAGTTTAGTTAATTAAAGAGTTTCGTTTTTTTCTTTAAAGAGAAAAAATGTGTTTGTTCTGTTTTTAAATGTTATAGCTATTCATTTTTTATTTTTAAAAACTTGTGTGGGCAGCCATATTGGAAACACACCCTTCCTTCCAGTATTGTTTGTATAGACAATGAAGCAGGGTGTGTTTTATGGCAGCTATAATGAATGGGAATGAAGTGACAGAGATATGTCATAGACTTACAGTCTTCAGGAAGTGATGATATACAGCACCCTCCCCGAGAGAGTGACAAGAGAGATGCATATAGAGCCTTAGGCTCTGTTCACATAACGTTTGGTCCTACATTTAGTGTGTATGTCGGGAAAGCTACTGACTTACAAACTAAACGTGTCTATTAGCGCGACGGTTGCAAAAGGACATACATTGGTAAACCTTGGTTTGGAACAGCATAGTAAACTACGCTATACCATACAACGAGATCCCGCAAAAAACCTATACAGCATGGTATATGTTTTTTTAACATGGGATCCTATGAACCTACACGCCTCAACATTGAAATTGCAAACCCAAAAAGGAAAAGTTTGGGAATTGTGGAAATCACAGGATCGACAGACATGTTAATGAAATGCAAATGATAAAAAAATGGAAACAAAATATTACAAACATCTTGATTTATTCAGTATTGAGTATGAGCGTCACGCACTTACACGCCTTGGCATGTTATCAATGAGGTTATTAATAGGTTGTCTGAGGAATGTTATGCTGCACTAAATGCACTTGGGCACGCAAATCATCAAGATTGGCAACCGGCAGCTCCCTTTGCGATTGCCGACCAATGATGTCCCAGATGTGCTCGATGGGAGACAAATCCGGAGACGCTGTAAGCCATGGTAGCACATTTAGGCCACGCACGCTGCCCACAGTACCACAAGCAATGTGCGGCCTGGCATTGTCCTGTTGAAAAATTGCTTCTGGGACTCCTTGGAGAAAGGGCTGTACCACTGGTTCCACTACCAAATCAAAGTAATGCTGAGCTGTTAGTGTACCTGAAATGAAGACTAGGGGGGTCCGGCTACCATGCATTATGCCACCTCACACCATAATCCTAGGAGTAGGACCAGTATGACGTTCCCTTGTGAAGGCCTCTTCATGGCATTGCCCATGTGGTCTCCAGACCAATCTCTGGATATTGTTGCATCCGAGACAAAAGCAGGACCTCCATTCCATCTTGCTGTGTACCATAATAGCCTTTGAGAGTGGTGGCGTGTGGTCACTGGAACACTTATAGCTAGACGTCTGGCTCATAGCCCAATGTTGTGCAAACACCTTCGGATGGTTTGTGACAACCCTGGTTGCCGCCATAGGCATGGGATGTGACGTCCAATTTCACTTGCAGTACAGAATTGATCACAACCTCCGGGACGCGCAACTTTGAACAGTGCTGACATCTTGGCCTAGGCGTGTAGTGATCTGTCAAAGTGATAAACCAAGGGCTCTCAGTTCAAGGATTCTGTCCCTCTCAGATTGCGACAAGTGGCGATAACTGGCACATCAACGAACAGGAGGCATCGCACAATCATCCCACACCACTTTATCATATATTTGAGATTTCATGTGGCTAAAAAATTTTGTTTACAATCTGGCTATTATGCCCCTCCCACATGCAACACATTGGATCTAGATGCTTGAAAATGTGATCATTCGCAGATCTTAGCGACACCTGCTACTTCCTTGATTTGCATAACCTTACGGCTTGTCCTTCTTGGTGTTATAATTTCAATGTTGAGGAGTGTATGAGCCATTTGAAGTATACGTCATGGGCTTTTTTAATAGCTTTTAATGACGTATATGGATATCATAATAGTCTATGGGTGATGGATGCCTAACAGTGGCAGTATCCGTTTAATGGATACGTCATGAAAAAAGTCATGAGAATTAATGTCTTATCCGTTAAATGGATACCATACAGCCTATGGGTGACGGACGCCACTGTTAGGCACATCTGTCACAGTCTACATTTAACATATACGTCGGGAGCTTTACGAGGGTATACATCAAAAGAAGGACCAAAAATGTGATAAGAACATAGCCTTATCTGTATGTATTGTGTTGCCATCCTGTCTTATCTAGGGCTTCAACAGTGCTATGTGCTCATTCAGATGAGCGTGTATCACGTCCGAGTGACAGCCGTTAAAACAACGGCCGTCACGCGGACTCATGTATTTCAATGGGGCCGTTCACACGACTGTTGTTTCAATGGAGTGTGTGAAGGGTCCGTGAAAAAATAGGACAGTCCTATTTTACTGTATGTCACGCATCCCCCTATAGACTCTAGTCTATGGGGGATGCGTGACAATGCGTCCCGCACGTGTGCACCTTGGAAGTGAAAAACCTCCAAGGTTGATGACGCTTGTCTGAATGTAGTCTAAAGAGAGGTCATTAACTCTCCCATCCTCTAATGATAATGATTTGAGTCTGCTCATTCTCACCCAGTTTATACATTAAAGCTGATAGGTGAGCTGCAGAAAAAAAGGAAATGTCAACCTATTACGTCAACTCCAGTGTCCAGAGTCAAAATGGGAATATTTCAAGATTTTTTTTATGTGGAGAAACCGCACCAAAGTGCTAAAAATATGTTTGTTATAATAACCTGATTTAAAAATAATGTCATTCTTAGTAGGTACTTTAATACGCTATTCCTAACTTAAGTCTAATATTTTGGCACTGCTTTCTAGCATAGAGCTGAAAATTTAACTGTGGGAATAACCCATTAGAAGGACACTCAAATTAAAAAAGTAATACTGTTATAATGTATTTTATTTTAAATTTAACCTTAATTTCCACTTTGACACATATCCTTATAGGGGAATTCAACCCCAAGTATTTATTTTTAATTTGTCTATGTATATATGAACATTTAGACTGTTTCCTATCTATTCTGCAATATTGGCGTATACACCAGGAAAATCTCCTGACATATACGCCAACGTGATTAACGCGCTTTAATGGCCACACATATGTCAAAATGGTGTCCTTTTGGGATATGTTTGTCCAGGATAGATTGGGATCCCACAGCCCCAACTATATTGAAAGCGCTATCAACTTTAAACAAAGAAAAGTATACTGCAATATACATTTTTTATTTTAATGACAGTCTATAACAGACATAGGCAACTGCAACGCATACACCTAGCCATATATATGAAAAACTCCTGCTGAGCACAAACACAGAACCAAATGAGTGTTATTTGACATTCTAGGTGGGATTATTGGATTTTTACTGTAAATAAATTTACGTGTTGGCTATAAGTAGGAAAGGGAGAAAAGTAATTATTGTCATATTACGCACACCATGAAATGTTTATTGCTTTTTTATGTTTACATTGAAGATATATTTAAAAAAAAACAGTAAACTACAATGAAGTATACACTTACTGTGTATTTTGCTGCGTGCTGTAAGACATTGAGCTTCATGCACATCATACTTCAGGTTTTCCCACAGTTTAAGGGTGTCATTTCTTGACATAAAGAACCACTGAGACTTATCTGGAACTAAATAGAGTGTGATCAGATGTGGAGATTGCATTTGGTCTTGGCAGCCATAGTTTCAATTTGTTTGTTACACTACAGACATACTCTGTTAAGTATCTGGCTACCCATTGAAGCATCTCCCATGTTAATAGGTTACCATAGATATTTTCTGTAAATTTTTGTTTCCACTGGATTTGTGTGATTTTATCTCAGTTAGATATGTATGGTTCCTCTGATAATGTAGCTACTCAATGGGCAGTGCTACTGCTTTGTAATGAATGATCAATGGCCATAGCCAAGCTCCACATGATAAAAGTGAACAGATGCTGGTTCTCATCTAAATGGAAATTTCTTCCATGGGGGTTGAAAACACATGAAATACCACATGACTGGTCATATGGGTGTAGATCCTTTCCCAGTATTGCACACATGAATAAAGATAAAGCCAATGAAGTGTTCCTCATACACAGATCACTTATCACAATAGTCTAGTATATCTTAGTGCATTTATTACAGGCTAGTAGTTACAGCAGGTTTACATTTGCATTATTATTTCATAAATACCGGATATGTTTACCATTTGGAAAGACAGAAAAAATAAAAAACAAAAAGTTATATTTGTACGTTTTTTAAATAGAATCCCTGCACTTGTTGCGTTTATAGTGCGTTGCATTGTCTCTGGCTTTCTATTGAGCTAGTACACTGCTTGTTTGGGGTTCAGAGGAAAGCCGATCAGAAACTAAGCGGCTCAGCGGTCACCCGAGCACTTCTTACGCTTAGTTTTAGCGATCGGCAGGGGGTCTTAGTGCTCAGACAACCACTGATCAAAATTTCTGACGTGTCACTATGACATGTCAAAAGTTTTTTAAGTGTTTAGTTACACTTTAAAAAGTTTCATTGCAAAACATGTTTCCACAATGTCTACATAATTTGCATAAACCATATCTAATCTCGCTTGGTTAAACATTATAATTCTTTGGGATCAATAAATGTCACATCCTCAATAAAATCCTGGCGTAAATCCAGGTACTGTCATACATATACAGTATATATATATATATATATATATATATATATATATATATATATATATATATATATATATATATATATATATATATATATATATATATGCACTAATGAGAGCAAGTGAGAGTAACTATGCCATTGATATTTTTTCATGCTTTTTTCCACCTGATGTTCTTTAATTCATGTCTATTTGCCCAATTTCCATTATGAAGCCAGACATGCAAGTGAAGCTTGCTGCATTATTTCTTAATAGAAAGTAGTGTTATTTAAAGGCTATGTACAGTTTTCAAGTTAAATTTATTTTCTTTAAAAAAAAAAATCAATGTTTTATCTGATTTTAAACAACTTTGAAATAGATTATTCTTATTTTTTATTAAACTTAGATGTGATCATTATTAGAAGATCTCAGGTGTCAGAGATCAGCTTTCACCAGAGGCTGTGATGTAACAATACAGCTTCTATGTATACAAGATACATAGAAGCTGTAAATAAAAATCTATTTAAAAGTACACCATAATATAATTAACATGCTCATTTAGGGGTTGCTTTCATCTAAATACAGTATAATATTACACTTTTTGTGTAAGGACATGAAATGTTTGAGTTGATTGCTTCTATATAAGGCTGGGTTCACACGACCTATTTTCAAGCGTAAACGAGACGTATTATGCCTTGATTTACGCCTGAAAATACGGCTACAATACGTCGGCAAACATCTGCCCATTCATTTGAATGGGTTTGCCGACGTACTGTGCCGACGACCTGTCATTTACGCGTCGTCGTTTGACAGCTGTCAAACGACGACGCGTAAATTGACTGCCTCGGCAAAGAAGTGCAGGACACTTCTTTGCAACGTAATTTGAGCCGTTCTTCATTGAAGTCAACGAAGAGCAGCTCAAGATTACGGGCGTCAAAGACGCCTCGCATAATGCGAGGAGGAGCTTTTACGTCTGAAACGAGGCAGCTGTTTTCTCCTGAAAACAGTCTGTCTTTTCAGACGTAAAAGACAGTTCTCGTGTGCACATACCCTAAGGCCTGACTTACATGAGCGTGTGCGTTTTGCGCGCGCAAAAAACGCTGCGTTTTGCACGCGCAAAAGGCACTTGACAGCTCCGTGTGTCATCCGTGTATGATGCGCGACTGCGTGATTTTCACGCAGCCGCCATCATAGAGATGAGGCTAGTCGACGCCCGTCACTGTCCAAGGTGCTGAAAGAGCTAACTGATCGGCAGTAACTCTTTCAGCACCCTCGACAGTGAATGCCGATCACAATATACACCAACCTGTGAATAAAAAAAGACGTTCAAACTTACCATGAACTGCCTGCTTCCTCCAGTCCGGTCTCCCGGCCGTTGCCTTGGTGACGCGTCCCTCTCTTGTCATCCGGCCCCACCTCCCAGGATGACGCGGCAGTCCATGAGACCGCTGCAGCCTGTGATTGGCTGCAGCCTGTGCTTGGCCTGTGATTGGCTGCAGCTGTCACTTGGACTGAATTGTCATCCCGGGAGGTCGGACTGGAGGAAGGAGCCGGGACTTATCGGTAAGTCCGAACTTCTGTTTTTTTTTACACGTATATGTATATTGTGATCGAAAGTCACTGTCCATGGTGCTGAAACAGTTTAAGTCTTTCAGCACCGTGGGCAGTAACTGTCTCCTGACGTCGCGTACCCGAACATTTTTTGCCGGGTTCGGTCAAAACGAGTTCGGCCGAACACGGTGAAGTTCGGTGCGCTCATCTCTAATTTGACACTCCGTTTGGATGTTTGTAAACAGAAAAGCACATGGTGCTTTTCTGTTTACATTCATCCTTTTGACAGCTCTTGCGCGAATCACGCAGTTCGCACGGAAGTGCTACCGTGCGGCATGCGTGGTTTTCACGCACCCATTGACTTCAATGGGTGCGTGGATGCGCGAAAAACGCACGATTATAGAACATGTCGTGAGTTTTACGCAACGCACTCACGCTGCGCAAAATTCACGCATCGTCTAAACTGCCCCATAGAGTAATATAGGTGCGTACGACACGCGTGAAAAGCACGCGCGTCGCACGCGCGTATATTACGCTCGTGTAAATGAGGCCTAACTATGTTGGCTGCAATATGGCTCAGGGGAAACAGGGGTCCTCTTACATGTGTCTTCTGAATACCCAACACCATGTCAAACAAGTGTCTAGTGTCCTGGATTACTGCTGCTATACTGGTATGCAACAGATCTCTGAACCTTTCTGCCCAACTTGTCTTCTCCGTTTCTGATATCTGACTGCAGACGTTGGCACGGGAAGAGATCACTTCATTTTAATGGCTGCAGCTTCACTGCTCGCAAGTAAGTTCCTGTTATAGACTGTATTGCATTATAGGAGCATTTATATGGGCAATTCTATGGCTGGTACATTTGTATGTGCAGGAATATATGATTAAAACTGTTTTATGGAAACTGCTCTATGGCTGACACAATATTATGGGTAATTCTGTGTGGTGAACACAATGGTATGGGAAATTCTGTGCTGACACTATTTAGATACTATGATTAACTAGTGTGGGGACAGTATGCTGAGGGATCTGGTAGTTGATACATTTCAGGGGTGTCATTAGCATGATTGAGAACACAAAATTGCCTTGATGTTGTAACTAGATTTGGGTTTGGAGACGTGGCTAGGATAAAATGAGTATGTCTAGCGGGACAAACATCTAAAAAAGTTATTTTGGCCTCTATGCTTACATGACTGAGACTCTTGAATAGCAGCTCACCATTTTTACCCAGCCATGTTTGATTTAGCGCTTATTCAGACGAGCGTCTTCCGCACCCGTGTGCTGTCTGTTTAAATAACTAACAGCACACGGACCCATGCAAGTCAATATGGCTATTCAGACATGTGTGATTTTGCATGTCCTATTTTGGTCCGTTTTTGCGGACCACACCACCCATTTAAGTCTATGGGTGCGTGAAAAACCCGAACAGCACACAGACGACATCCGTGTGCTGTCTGTGTTTCACGCATCAGCTGCTAAAGAAATGCAGAAATTTACTTTTAAAAAAAGGAAGTGCTTGCTGAGTAGAATCACGGACATGAAGAACGGATGCCACACGCAAAGAACACTGATGTGAAATGGAAAGCACACTGATGGCACACAGACATGAAATGCATCAAATACAGTCCGTTCGTGTGAAGGAAGCCGTATACTATTTGAGCCATATATTATTTATATTTACTCTGGTATCTTTACATAAAAGACCTTGGATCTCTAAGGCCCAGTTCACACTGAGTTTTTTTACACGTTTTATGACACGAGAACCGCGTCGGAAAACGCGCCAAAAAACGGCCGAAAATGCCTCCCATTGATTTCAATGGGAGGCGGACACGTTTTTTCCCTGTGAGGGGTAAAAAACGCTCGCGGAAAAAGAAGCAACATGCCCTATCTTCGGGGCATTTACACCTCTGACCTCCCATTAACATCAATGGGAGGTAGAGAAAGCATATTTCGCGGCGTGAGCGAAAAACGCTGTGAAAAACGCGGCAAACGGCATGCAGGCAGATCAAAATCTGCCTCAAAATTCCAAACAGTATTTTGAGCCAGAATTTTCTGCCTGCTAAAAAAACTCCATGTGAACTCAGCCTAAGAAAACATTTGAGTCAATATTGATAAAAATGATCTCTGTAATAAAACCTTAGTAGTTTACATTAAAAAAAAGTTGTGGTTTTAACAGCATATAGACCTAATAGATGTGCTAGATATCGAGACGCATTCTATTTGTAGTAACCTGATAAATATTCAGTTAGATTAAGTGCATATTGCATACCTTACTAATCAAACCAGCCAACTCAATAACATAATAATTAGAGATAAGCAAATTGAGCTGCCTGAGTGACCCAAATCATTAAAGCGTACCTAACTTTTCATGGGACTTTTCAGAATATGCTGTCATGTGTTTGTACATGAGGAATAACACTCTTTTTGGCCATTATTTGACTTGTATGCGTGGTATTTTTTTTAGCAGTTTTCCCCTCTGCAGGCTCTCTCTCTAATTCACAGTTGTCTCTGTGCTAGCCTAACTGCTATCATGTCTTGTTATACTGTGCACACAGAGAAGAGGAGAATCATGCTCTATCACATATACTGTAGATGATAGATAGAGAGATAGATAGATAGATAGATAGATAGATAGATAGATAGATAGATAGATAGATAGATAGATAGATAGATAGATAGATAGATAGATAGATAGGTAGGTAGGTAGGTAGGTAGATAGATGATAGATAGATAGATAGATAGATAGATAGATAGATAGATAGATAGATAGATAGATAGATAGATAGATAGATAGATAGATAGATAGATAGATAGATAGATAGATAGATAGAAGGAATAGCATCATGGAAATGATTATACAGCGGTAATGAGCAGTCTAACAGAATCCAGCACTGCAGTGACTTAGAAAACATACCAGCAGCATCTCCTTGTGTTTTTCACTGTTCTCCTGCTCCCTCCCTTGCTCACCCCTCCCCTCTCCATAGGCCTGTAGGAAGCGTGTCTATCTGACTCCTCTCATACTCTGCTCCCTCCTCCTGCTCCCCTCCCCTCTCTATAGACTTGTATAGGCAGACAGTGAAGAGACACACCCTCACCCTCTTCATCCAATTAGACTGATGTAAGCAATATATCACAAAGAAGGCAAATTGGGAATTAAAATGTTAATTGGGCAGATTGAGCTGCTCTTCTCTAGCAATAATTAACAGGATATAGTGAAAATCATAACCTCTTGCTTTAGATAAGGCTCATAGAACCTAATATAGCATATAGCAATAATTACAAGAACAGCAAATTCTGTCCCCCACCTGTAGCAATGGTTACTGATATTCAAGCCATATTAAGACATACAATACAATAACTTAGAAGTACTTACTTAGTATATATTTGGTACAATTACAATACTTTTGTTTTAAAGAAAATAAAGGCTATCATTTATACTGTAATTCAATGATTTTTGTGTAGTCTAATGTGACTCCATTGTTCAAATTTGTGCAACTTCACCACTAATGTGATCTGGGTAGTGAGTTTTATACGTGTACGGGAGAAAGCTGCCCATACATATTAGATCCATAGCAGGATCCACCAAGAATATCATGTGCAAAGGGGCATCTGATAAGATGAGGGGTCCTGCCAACGGCTTGTTTCCCTGTCCCCTATTTAACAAACATGCAAGATCAGCCAGTCCAAGCTTCCATGTCAGGAAAGATATAACTATTTATAAGCTTGCCTTAGACCAGGGGTCAGCAACCTGTGGCACCGGTGACACAGCTGGTACGTGGGGCATGGTTTACTGGCACAGGTTCCTCTCCCAGTGTCCAGGGCCATTGTAGGCTTAGCAACGCTACTTCATTATGCTCTTGGCTGTGCTGAACACTAGGAGAGAGAGCTGTGCTTCATTGTTTTTGTTGATGCTGAACATTGGCAAGCACACAATGAAGCACAGCTATCGCTTTCCTGGTGTTCAGCATTGCCATGCGCAATAATGAAGCGCTGCTCTCTCCTGGTGAACAGCGCCGCAAGGCTGGAGTTCAGTACCCGGTCTGTAAAAGAAAAACGTAGCAAAAGTTGATAGCTCTCTCCTATGTGCACCACCCAAAGCCGCGGTCTCTCCTAAGTGCACCCCCCAAATCTGGTGTTCAGTAGCCGCCCTCTTTCCTGTGTGCAGCACCCCCAAGCAGGTATTCAGTAGCCACGGTCTCTCCTGTGCTCAGTTCCCCCTAGCTGGTATAATTAGCAGCGGTCTCTCCTATGTGCTGGTGTTCAGCAGCCTTGTATGCACCACAGATAGATTATCTTTGCAAAGAAAATCAGGGACAAAGATTACACTGAAATGTTAGTTTTATTAACTGATCAATTGGTTTATGTCTCATACTTGGTAACAGCTTGTCTTATATGACTTTCAAGTTTGCGTAGCACACTGAGTACTTCCTCACAAATTTTTTTTTAATCGGCACACCATACATAAAAGTTGCCTACACCGGCTTTAAACAGTATGGTCTGGGAAGGAGTCTTTCTATAAAACTCAGTATATCAAATGCTTACCTTATAGTTCATGAGAAATGCTAAACAATTATATATACACACAAATTAATTATTGCATGATGTATGGATCAATGACGGAAAGCCCACCACCAAAGCCAAGAGGTGTACAAAACTGTCCAAAAATGAAAAAATCCAAAGCACCTTTGATATGGTTTAATATATATGGATACATTATTATCGATACTTTTAGTTTTTTTATAATGATAATACACAATGCCTGTACACAGTAAAACATTAAAATATCCTAATATAGACATTATATATTTGTACCATAACAAGTTTACAGTGTATATTTTTGTTCTTTGCATTGAAGTTGTAATCTTAATGCACAATGTACCTGCTGATCCCGATGTAGTAATGTTAGCTTCTTCAGCGGGGCCTTCTCCTTCTTTATTTATTGCACTGATGGAAATCCTATCAAATATACACAATACCAATTATATCATAAAATGTATATTGCACAAACAGGGAAAAAAACAGAAATGAAACAACCTCATACAAAAAATAAAAATGGGCCCAACCCTACCAGTGTATGTTCAGATTTCTATACCTAGAGACAGTTTATTCATGGCCTTCCTTCTCTTGAAGGAGAGAGGGTCATTGGGTATGTTTTCTTCCCTCTTGTTTGCCCACATTGTAGAGCCTTTAGAAGAGGGGGATAACCTGAGGTGGTCCCTTCTATATCTCAGCATCATGACAGCTACCTTTGCTGTCAGTTTGGTATTGTACTTCCTTGAGCACAATGCTCATTTATAAACAATTGAATAGAACATATTTTCATAGTTAATCTTTAGCAAAAATATAAAATTCAGTTTTAGCTGCAGATTCAACCTAACAATTCCCATCCTCAAGTCTTTCTTTATCCAGGGTCCTCCGCTTCCAATAATGGGTGGGTACAGTGCAGATCCAGCATTGTACGTAGTACTGCCTAAATTGGGAAACCCTAATCCCTCACACTGCAACCATTGCTTTACCTGAACCAAGCCCCACTCTCCTCCATCCACATCTAGAAAATAGTGGATTTCTTATAAAGTTGATTGAAGATTGACTTTAAAATATTGTAGATTTATGGCACAAGGTTATTTGACATTTCAGAATTTTTTTTTATCCACAAATAGTATTCCAAATTAGTTTTTCAAATATAAATTGCCATAAAATATTTATTGATTTATTTATTTTGCTTCAATTATTTATAGGTAAGGCCTTGTTTCCATCAGCATCGTGTTCTATCTTTAGAATATTTTATTGCATTTTCTGCATTGTATAATCCACCTCGCTCACATCAGTGTCGGGTTCAATTTGGGGCTTCCGTTCATCCATTCCATCAGAGGAACAGATTAAGGGTATGTTCACACGAGGGCGTCCGTTACGGCTGAAATTACGGGGATGTTTCAGCCTGAAAACATCCCCGTAATTTCAGCCGTAACGGCATGTGCAGGCGCTTGAACGCCGCGTCCATTACGGCCGTAATTAGCGCTGCTATTCATTGGAGTCAATGAATAACGGCTCCAATTACGGCCAAAGAAGTGACAGGTCACTTCTTTGACGCGGGTGTCTATTTACGCACCGTCATTTGACAGCGGCGCGTAAATATACGCCTCGTGTGAACAGACAAACGTCTGCCCATTGCTGTCAATGGGCAGATGTTTGTCAGCGCTATTGAGGCGCTATTTTCAGACGTAATTCGGGGCAAAAACGCCCGAATTACGTCCGTAAATAGGCCGTGTGAACTTACCCAAACAGAAAACCAAACAGAAACCATAGCTTCAATGGTAATGCATTCGTTGCAAATGGTTTCCGTCTGTTTCTGTTCTGTAAGGTTTCCGTTTTTTTAGCGGAAACAATAGCGCAATCGACTACGCTATTGTTTCCACTAAGAAAAATGCTCCTCTGACAGAATGGATGAACGGAAGCCCCAAACAGAACCCGATGCTGATGTGAATGAGGCCTAAATTGGATTATATAATGCAGAAATGCAATAAAAATAAATATTCTAAAGAAGGATTTTCCACATTGAGCAGAGACTTTTCTTTCTTTGCTTGTTATATTTATTCCATTTGTCTTTCTGTCTACCTTCAATCTAATGGAACGCTACATCCACTTTGATCCGTGCGATCAGAGGTTATATATGATGAATGTGCATTACAATATTTAACAAATTTAGGTATAATCACATGTAAACTTGGGTTGAATTGATGGATTGAAGCTGAAATGTATTCCATTAGATTTCCATAGCAGCATTTTCTGTAAGATGGTTTGGTAATCCTAGCAGTTTTAAGTAAATAGCATTCTCTCCTGCGTACCTATCAGAAATCAAATACATTGCACATAGTAGTAGAAAACCAAATGTATTTTGCACAGAAGTCAGAACTATTTGCAATTTTATCTGTGCACTGTTCATCTGTGATTATGGTTTTGTTGCTTAACATAATATTAACAAGCCATTCAGAAAATATTCTGGAACTGGATACAACTGGGACATCACATTCATCACTAAAAAGTTCAAAGTTAATACAAGACTGCCCCTTTAAGAATGCATTTATGGTAATATATGGTCAAATAAGCTGATCATTTCATTTAAATAACAAGTTTTAGGCATTTGTAGGTATTTTTTGTCATCCCGCTCAAAAGCCGATTCCATAAGGTTCACTTATCTTAATTCACAAACACTAGCCTTTTTTAACCCTGGAACGACCTGCTTAGCAAGCACAAACATACCTTAGAGGTAGCCTAACTTAAGCTGCTGTGGGGCCCCCAGAGTGAGGGGCCCTAGCCCTGGTTGGTCCAATCCTTTTGCTAATAAAAAGGAAATAAAGTATGCAGGACTCCCCTCTCCAGAAACATTTTTTCAAAGGAAAAAAAACAGCACCATAACAGGGGGCCCATTTTTATCTTTTGTACTGAGCCCCCTCCCTTCCATGTGCTCCACTGCCAAATAGTCTAATATATGGTAAAAATCTTAATTAAGAATAGCCTGTCCACGGGTGTATAGCTCCTTTAGTTTACTTTTATATTTTTGTCTGTATGCCTGTATCAAGTGTGCCTAAAGAATGGTAAATGCTAATAATATCGATGCAACCATAAATAATTCTTACTACTACATAAAGATGGTGTAAGTAGTGGCACTATATATTTAGTACCATTTGCTGTTTTTTTTTTGTTTATATTTATATATTACCTGTAAGTCGTTGTTGGTTTTGTACCATAAAACTGAAAATGTCTCCCAACCTCTGATATGTGGTTTGGGATTTCACCATCAACGGAGAGTTTCAAATTATATCCAATAATAGGTCCATTTGGGAAAAGTGGAGGGAGCCAGCTGACCTCTATTGTGTTGCTGCTAAAACTATGAAGGCTGTCAATGAGGGGTGTAGAGGCAGGAACTGAAAAATGCAAAAACATTGTATAAATAAAGTCTCCGTAGTCAGTTAATAAGAATACAGATTAATAATAGCAGTAGATCATAAACAATACAGTAATTAATCCATAAGAATAATCCTTCACCAATTTAGATTAAAGTGGTTATCCAAACTTTTAAAATCGATTGCAAATGGTTTAACTGCAGTAAGATTAGTCACATACTAATATACTGTCTGTAGCTGAAATGCCTCTGTAAGACAGTCTCACATGTAATCAAATGACCAGACTCCTGGCGTTTATCTCCTGCTTGTGTGATGTTCCGTACACTGAAAACTTAGTTCTCCCCACTCCCTGTTGTACGGGATGTCACACATCACATGCCTCTTGTATCCACTGTTTCTTGCTCTTCCCCCTCCCTGCAGGGGCGTAGCTAGGGGGGGGGCAAGCGGGGCACGTGCCCCGGGCGCAGTTCAGAGGGGGGCGCCAGCGCCCCCTCCTCCTGCACTATAATTGTACCGGTGTCGCAAGGACACAGGTACAATTAGAAGCAATGAATGACTGGGCACGTTCCGTGCCCGGCCATTCAGCGCCTCTCCACGAATGAAGCGACTGGTACCTTTTGTACCAGTGACGCTTCTGTCGATGAAAGGCGCTGACTGACTGGCAGGGAAAGTCATCCTGCCCAGCCAATCAGCGCCTTTCATAGACGCTGCGTTCAACCCCCTGGAGACCTGCGCAGAAGAGAGCAGGTCTCCATGGCTGCCGGACGGCGTGGGAGTGGGATTAAGGTGAGTTTGAAATATTTTTATTTTATTTTTATTTTTAATTGTAATAGAAGTGTGTGGCCGTATCTGCGGGGGGGGGGACTTTGTCTACACGGGGGACTTTATCTACGGGGGGTGTCTATCTACAGGGGGACTATATCTACAGGGCTGGGCTATATACAGGGGGACTATATCTACAGGGCTAGGCTATATACAGGGGGACTATATCTGCTGGGCTGTATACAGGGGGACTATATGTACAGGGGACAATATACAGGGGGACTATATCTACAGGGGGGCTATATACAGGGGGACTATATCTACAGGGGGCTATATACAGGGGGATTATATCTACAGGGCTGGGCTATATACAGGGGGACTATATCTGCTGGGCTATATACAGGGGGGCTATATACAGGGGGACTATATCTACAGGGGGGCTATATCTACAGGGGGCTATATACAGGGGGACTATATCTACAGGGGGGCTATATACTGGAGTGGGCTGTCTATAGAGCACCATATACAGGGGTGGGCTATATAGTATATAGCCCCCTGTAGATATAGCCCACCCCTGTATATGGTGCTCCATAGATAGCCCACCCCAGTATATAGCCCCGCCTGTAGATATAGTCGCCCTGTATATAGCCCAGCCCTGTAGATATAGCACAGCCCTGTAGATATAGCCCCCTGTAGATATATTCCCCCTGTATATAGCCCACCCCTGTATATAGCCCCCCTGTGTATAGCCCACCCCTGTAGATATAGCCCCCTGTGTATAGCCCACCCCTGTATATAGCCCCCCTCTGTAGATTTCACCCACCCCTGTAGATATAGCCCCCCTGTGTATAGCCCAGCCCTGTAGATATGGTCCACATGTAGATATGGTCCCCCTGTAGATATGGTCCCCCTGTAGATATGGTCCCCCTGTAGATAGCCCACCCCTGTAGATAGCCCACCCCTGTATATATAGTCCCCCTGTAGATATAGTCCCCCTGTAGATATAGTCCCCCTGTAGATATAGTCCCCCTGTAGATAGCCCACCCCTGTATATAGTCCCCCTGTATATAGTCCCCCTGTAGATATAGTCCCCCTGTAGATATAGCCCACCCCTGTATATAGTCCCCCTGTAGATATAGCCCACCCCTGTATATAGTATCCCACAAATAGCTCCCCCTATAGTGCTCCACAGAAAGCCCACCCCTGTATATAGCCCCCTTGTATATATAGTCCACCCCTGTATATAGTGCTCCACAGATAGCCCACCTTTGTATATAGTATATACAGGGGTGGGCTATCTGTGGAGCACTATATACAGGGGTGGACTATCTAGTGGAGCACTATATACAGGGGTGGACTATATGTACAAGGGGGGGCTATATACAGGGGTGGGCTATCTGCAAAACACTATATACAGGGGTGGACTATATGTGGAACACTATATACAGGGGTGGGCTATATCTACAGGGGGGCTACATACATGGTTGGGCTATCTGTAGAGCTCTATATACAGGGGTGGGCTATATCTACAGGGGGCTATATACAGGGGTGGGCTATCTGTAGAGCACTATAGGGGGAGTTATTTGTGGGACACTATATACAGGAGTGGTCTATATGGGGGCACTATCTACAGGGGGCTCTATGGCAGGCACTATCTACAGGGGGCACGGTTACATATAGTTACATAGTTAGTACGGCTGAAAAAAGACACATGTCCATCAAGTTCAACCAAGGGAAGGGAAAAGGGAAGGAAAAATTTCTACACATAGGAGCTAATATTTTTTTGTTCTAGGAAATTATCTAACCCTTTTTTAAAGCCATCTACTGTCCCTGCTGTGACCAGCTCCTGCGGTAGGCTATTCCATAGATTCACAGTTCTCACTGTAAAGAAGCCTTGTCGCCTCTGCAGCTTGAACCTTTTTTTCTCCAGACGGAGGGAGTGCCCCCTTGTTTTTTGAGGGGGTTTTACAAGGAACAGGATTTCACCATATTTTTTGTATGTGCCATTAATATATTTATATAAGTTAATCATGTCCCCCCTTAGTCGTCTTTTTTCAAGGCTAAATAGGTTTAATTCTTTTAATCTTTCCTCATAACTTAGATTCTCCATGCCCCTAATTAGCTTCGTTGCTCTTCTTTGTATTTTTTCCAACTCCAGGGCATCCTTTCTATGAACTGGAGCCCAGAACTGAACTGCATATTCTAGATGAGGCCTCACTAATGCTTTGTAAAGTGGTAATATTACATCCCTGTCCCGCGAGTCCATGCCTCTTTTAATACACGACAGTATCCTGCTGGCCTTTGAAGCAGCTGATTGACACTGCATGCTGTTATTGAGTTTATGATTTACAAGTACACCCAGATCCTTCTCAACAAGTGAATCCGCCAGTGTAGCTCCCCCTAGGACATATGATGCATGCAGGTTGTTGGTACCCAGATGCATAACTTTACATTTATCTACATTAAACTTCATCTGCCAAGTGGACGCCCAAACACTTAGTTTGTTTAAATCTGCTTGCAATTCATGAACATCTTCCATAGTCTGAACTATATTACATAGCTTGGTGTCATCTGCAAAAATAGAAATAGTGCTATTAATCCCATCCTCTATATCATTAATAAATAAGTTGAATAATAGTGGTCCCAGCACTGAACCCTGGGGTACACCACTTATAACCGGTGACCATTCAGAGAAGGAATCATTGACCACAACTCTCTGGATACGGTCCTTGAGCCAATTCTCAATCCAATTACAAACTATATTTTCTAAACCTATAGTCCTTAATTTACCCATTAGACGTCTATGAGGGACAGTGTCAAATGCCTTTGCAAAGTCCAAAAACACTAAATCCACAGCGGCCCCTCTGTCTAGACTTCTGCTCACCTCTTCATAAAAACAGATTAGGTTAGTTTGACAACTTCTGTCCTTAGTAAAACCGTGCTGGCTGTCACTTATAATGCTATTTATTGTCACATAATCCTGTATATAGTCCCTCAATAGCCCCTCAAACATTTTCCCCACGATGGATGTTAAGCTTACTGGTCTATAATTACCTGGGGAAGACCTAGAGCCCTTTTTGAAAATAGGCACCACATTTGCGCTGCGCCAGTTTCTTGGCACTATACCAGTCACTAGAGATTCTCTGAATATTATGAAAAGGGGGACAGAAATAACTGAACTAAGCTCTTTAAGAATTCTAGGGTGTAACCCATCTGGTCCCGGGGCCTTGTGCACATTTATTTTATTTAATTTAGCTTGGACCATCTCTACATTCATCCAATTCAGTATATCAACTGATATATTAACAGCACTGGCACCGGCTACATCAGCTGCTCTTTCTTCAGTTGTATATACAGAGCTAAAGAACCCATTTAGTAACTCTGCCTTCTCTTGATCCCCTGTGATCAACTCCCCATTACCATTATCTAGGGGTCCTACATGTTCAGACCTTGGCTTTTTAGCATTTATATACTTGAAGAATTTTTTGGGATTTGTTTTACTATCCTTGGCCACCTGCCTTTCATTTTGTATTTTTGCTAATTTTATTACATTCTTACAGATTTTATTAAGCTCTTTATATTTTACAAAGGCTACAGCTGTACCCTCAGATTTGTATTTTTTAAATGCCCTTTTTTTGTCATGTATTGCCCCTTTCACAGAAGGTGTAAGCCATGTGGGGTTTAATTTGAGTCGTTTATACTTGTTACCTATAGGAATACATTTTGCACTATAATTACCCAAAGTAGATTTGAAAATCTCCCATTTATTATTTGTCCCACACGGTGTGTGTGTGTGACACGGTGTATGGTGCTATTATAATTAGAGGTGCAGTGTATGGCGCTATTATATTTAGGGGCGTAGTGTGTGGTATAATGATAACTTTATACTTATTTATAGGTGCAGAAATGTTGGTAAAGTGAGAAGCTGAAGACATCTGAGCGGCAAACTGCAGAAATGGTCCGGGAGAATTCATCATAGAGGTCTGGACCAAATGGAGAAAAAGAACTAGAATCTGAGACGTCACCGGTGAGTCACTTAATGTAAATGTTTATTCTGCCTCTAATCAGTACTGTAGTAACTGTATGATCTGCAGCGAGATGATGGGTGGTAGGATTTATTTTTTGTGAAACGGCATCTCCCAGCATATCCTTATCATTGTTCGGGCCATGCTGGGAGCTGTAGTTTTACGCCGTACAAACCTATACGGCAGGGGTTGCACTAAATTGAGCTGTATTTGTTCTGGGGCTGTATATACGTATTGAGCTTGCTTCTGGGGCTGTATATATGTACTGAGCTTGGTTCTGGTGTTGTGTATAGAACCATATTGCTTGTGAAATGTACAAATAATTTTATGCTCGCGTTACATAAAAAGAAATGACACGTCATTGATTAGTAGAGAAAACAAACACGCCGTGGGGGAAGGAGATGTCGGGAAAGAGGTTGGGGGGGCGCCAAACTGAATCTTTGCCCCGGGAGCTGGAGAACCTAGCTACGCCTTGGCTCCCTGTCTCTTGATCATGTTTCACATGCTGGGCTGGAGTGCAGAATCAGTGAGCAGCAGAACAAGTAGACCAGTGTCTTAGTAGCAGACAGTGAATAAGTAAAGCACTACTTTACACCTTGTAGTAGAGGAGAACGCAGACACTGGTAAATAGATGCAATGTCTGCGAGAGTAGAGAGGAATCATGGGAACTGTAGTTCTTTACATGGTAATCCCGCTCAAACAAAATGAAAATAACAGTGCTGCACAGAGCTGGCAATATAATGAAAATAAAAAATAACTACTTCTGAGCTATAGTGGCCCCATCTGGTGAGCATTCAGTCACTTGTAGTTACTTTTTTGTATTTTTCATAAACTCGGAAAACCACTTCAATGTATGGCAATAGAAATGTTTAACTAACAATATCCTACACATCATACATAAAATATATGTGAAGTAGTCTTAGGGCTAGGTCACATGGCAGATTTTGAATGGCGGGTCCCAAGGCAAAATCCCCCGCAGAACTATTCCTCCCTCCCATTCGGGTTGCGCCCGAAGAACAAGCAGGATGCTTATTTTTCCCACTAGCTGAAATAATCAGCTAGCGGGAAAATTAAGCGTCCAACTCCCATTGAAATGAATAGGAGGCAGAATTTTGCAAATACCCTTAGGCCCCAAGCACACGACCGTAAAACCGTGGTTTTACGGACCCATTCGGTTCTATTGGCCGCGGACACCTCTCCGTAGCGCTACGGATGGGTGTTCGTGCCATAGAACCGTGCCGGGAATTATGGAACATGTCCTATTTTTCGTATCTTACGGCCCGTGCTGTGATTACGGGCACAGCCGTGTGCATGGGGCCTTATAGAGAGAAAAACAAAAAAGAATAACATCTAGACAAAAAAAGGGGAAGGAAAGGAATAACACCACCTTCGTTTCATATGAATGTAAAACATACTATATATAATCCGGTTTACTAATCTATAAAAAAGAGAAAGAGCTATAAGT